>NC_064866.1:8874015-9174015 GCF_024139225.1 Suncus etruscus | reverse complement strand
TTGGAAGTAAAAAATACAAAAAAAAACAAAAAAGCAAGAATAAAGTATAAATTATAAATAAATAAGATATCATTTTAAAGTAAAAAACAGAAAATAAATTATTATTATAAATAAATACATATATATATTTTTTTTTTGGTCTTTGGGTCACATTAGCAACGCTCGGGTTACTCCTGGCTCTAAGCTCAGAAATTGCTCCCGGCAGGCTCAGGGGACCATATGGGATGCCGGGATTCAAACCACCATCCTTCTGCATGCAAGGCAAATGCCCTACTGCTGTGCTATCTCTCCGGCCCCTGATTTAGATAATTTTCAATGATTGGGGCCAGAGAGTAGAACAGGTAGAGAATTTGCCTTGCACGCAGATGACCAGGGATTGGTCTCAGCATCCTATATGGTCTCTCGAGCCTTGCCAGGAGTGATCCGTGAGCACAAAACCAAGAGGAAACCCTAAGCACAACTGTAACCTCAAAACAAGTAAAATTTAAAAATTATGTTTTTGTTTTTGTTTTTTGGGGGGCCACAATCAGCACTGCTCATGGGCTACTCCTTTGGAATCACACCTGAGGGTCAAACCTAGATCAGCCATGTGCAAGCTAAATGCTCTACCTGTTATACTATCTTACTAAAACCAACACTTTTTTTAAGATTTATTCTTCCATCATTATCCACAAGTGAAAGCTGATTTTATTTCTAGCTTTTATTTATTTACTGGATGGGTTGTTTGAGGCCAGACCTGATGATAGTTGGGCTATTCCTAATTTTGCTCAGGAGTGACTCCTAGCAGTGCTCAGGAAACCATATGTGGTACTGGGGATTTAAACCAAGGTAGCAACTGAAACAGCTGCATGCAAGACAATTGCATTTACATGATCTCTCTGGCCCAGATCACTATATATTTTATTTTATTTATTTATTTATTTATTTATTTATTTATTTATTTATTTTGTCATACTGGCAGCACTCGGGTTACTCCTGACTCTGAGCTCAGAAATCACTCCTGGCACGCTCGAGGAATCGCACTGGGTCCTTCTAGTGTTGGCCGCATGCAAGCAAACGCCCAACCGCTGTACTATCCATCAGCCAGAACACTAATTTTTTTTCCAGCATAATTCTTTTTTTGTTTGTTTTTGTTTCTGGGTCACACCCGGCAGCACTCAGGGGTTACTCCTGGCTCCTTGCTCAGAAATCGCTCCTGGTAGGCTAAGGTGACCATATGGGATGCCAGGATTCGAACCACTGTCCTTCTGCATGCAAGGCAAACACTCTACCTCCATGCTATCTCTCAGGCCCCCCCCAGCTTAATTCTGAAGGCAAATTTAAAAGTTGAAAACTATGGTGATCTTTTATATTTATTTGTATAAATCAAAGTTAATTAGAAACTTGTGAAGTTAGTTGGCAACCAATCTTTGACATAGCAAGGCATTCATGGATTTGGGGGGAAATAATCTGCCATAAAATAACTACCAGAACAAAAAATTGTAGACTTTGTTGTTATTGTTTTGGGTTTTTTTTGTTTTTGGGTCACACCCGGCAATGCTCAGGGGTTACTCCTGGCTCTATGCTCAGAAATCGCTCCTGGCAGGCTCAGGGGACCACATGGGATGCCTGGATTCGAACCACTGACCTTCTGCATGCAAGGCAAATGCCTTCCCTCCATACTATCTCTCCGGCCCCATTATTATTTACTTTATTATTTTAATGAAACACTTAGTCAAAGAAACTAATTATAGTTCTGTTTTATTCCCAAGAATTATTAGTAAATACATTTTTCTAGAGTCTGAGAATGAGAACAGACATTCTTTACTTATAAGTTTTTCTTGAGCAGTGAGAAATGAGATTTTTGGCAGTCCTATACTAAATGAAAAAACTTAGGTCAATGTAATGTTTCTTAAAAAAAAAAAAAAAAAAGGCTGAGGGGCCAGAGAGATAGCACAGCAGTAGGGCGTTTGCCTTGCTCACAGCAGATCCAGGACAAACTGTGGTTCGAATCCTGGGATCCCATATGGTCCTCTGTGCCTGCCAGGAGTGATTTCTGAGCACAGAGCCAGGAGTAACCCCTAAATGTCGCTGGGTATGATGCAAAAACAAACAAACAAAAAAAGGAGGCTGAATTGACTCAATATTTATTTTATATAAATTTTATTCTGACATTAACTTCCTACGTAGGAAGTTCTTTATAATATTATGATAATAAAGGACCCCACATTTACACTTTCAGAACAATATCATTTTAAAAGTATTTTATTCCTGCTTCGATTTATTTCATTTTCAGGGCTAGCGCAGTAGTACAGCAGGTAGGATGCTTGCCTTGCATGTGGCTGAACCTGAGTTTGATCCTCAGCATCCCGTGGGGTGCCCTGTTCCTGTGCCAGGAGTGATTCTTGAATGCAGAGCCCGGAGTAACCCGTGAGTGCTGAGTGTGACCCAAAAACCAAAAACATTTTTTAAATTTCATTTTCATTAAGTTTGAATACCTAAGGGAACAACATCCTGTGCTGAAAGGTTGTTTTAGAATTTGGCTTTATGGGGGCCGGGTGGTGGCGCTAAAGGTAAGGTGCCTGCCTTGCCTGGGCTAGCCTTGGACGGACCGCGGTTCGATCCCCCGGTGTCCCATATGGTCCCCTAAGCCAGGAGCAACTTCTGAGCACATAGCCAGGAGTAACCCCTGAGCGTTACCGGGTGTGGCCCAAAAAAAAAACAAAAAAAAAAAAAATAGAATTTGGCTTTACCCTGGGCCCCTGTGCATGGGAAGTTATTATCTCTTGATAACTCTAATATTGTTGACTTCATATGAGTTATTGTGGCATTCTCTACTTGGTACACACAGGGCAGCTCATGTTGAATTCAGTTTCAGGGCCAGAGAGTGAACTAACTTAATAGGCTGACCATACACTTTGCATGCTGGACGTCTGGTTTTCCCTAGCATTGCATAGTTCTCAAAAGCACCATTGAGAACAATACCCAAGAGAGAGGTTGGAGAACCCTGACTGCCCCCCAATGCCATTTCATCTAGGGCAGGGGTCCTCAAACTGCGGCCTGCTAAGGAAATTTATCTGACCTGCTGGTTGTTTTACCACTGCTGCCTATAGGCACTGACTTCATATTAGACCCACAGTGCCCTGTGTAGATTGTATGCTGCACTCTCCATCTTCCTCTCTGTCTCTCGACTCCTCTGGGACTGAATTCCGATGCATCTCTCCCCTCTAAGAATCTCAGGAACCATCCACTCAAACTGGCAGCCATCTTGGGCATCACTTATGCCTGAGAACAGATTTTTTTTTCCCAGAATGCAACATCTGAAATCTCCAACCAGATCTAGACTAACTGATGCATACTTGCATCACTTGTTATGACTAGCAGTGATGAATATGGAACTGGACATTGCCCATCTCATTAGCCAAAATCAGGCTCATCGATCCCACAGAAATACTGGTAAATTTGTTGCTTTAACTTTACTTGTTCTTTATTTCAAATATTGTATTTTTTTCCCATTTTTTTTAAAACTTCAAAATAAGATATATGAGGTACATATAGGAATTCATTCACTTTTTTAAGCCATAGTCTGGTCCTCCAATGTTCTGAGGGACAATGATCTACCTCCCATGCTGTTTAAAAAGTTTGAGGACCTCTGATGTAGGGCATAAACATCTTCAGAGGATGGAGTGATAGCACAGCAGACAGGGCTTTTGCTTTGCACACAGCCAGCCCGGGTACAACCCCGTGCATCCCAAATGGTCCCTCAATCCTGCCAGGAGTTATTTCTGAGCACAGAGCCAGGAGTAACCCCTGACCAACTGAGTGCCACTGGGTATGGCCCCAAAAATCAAACAAACAAATGAACAAACAAAAAAACGCATCTTCAATTTTAGGAAGAACTTTGTGATCTTTTTCTGGTTCTAGAGACTCTAATTAGAGCCTTCAGCGTTTCCTGGCCATTTTTCATTTTTCTAGGCTTTGAACCATATTTATTGTTTTAGAAGTTTGGCAGATGCCCATAGGATCCAGAATGTTAAAAAGATGCAAATATGAGCTGGAAAGATAGCACGCAGCTGACCCAGGACCTATGGTGGTTCGATTCCTGTCATCCCATGTGGTTCTCCGAACCTGCCAGGGACAATTTCTGAGTGCAGATCCCAGGAGTAACCTCTGAACATTGCCGGTTACAGCCCCCACCCCTTAAAAAAAGCAAATATTTTCTTAAGAAGTAATAATACGGGCCCGGAGAGATAGCACAGCGGTGTTTGCCTTGCAAGCAGCCAATCCAGGACCAAAGGTGGTTGGTTTGAATCCAGGTGTCCCATATGGTCCCCTGTGCCTGCCAGGAGCTATTTCTGAGCAGACAGCCAGGAGTAACCCCTGTGCACCGCCGGGTGTGACCCAAAAACAAAACAAAACAAAACAAAAAAAAGAAGTAATAATACAGTGGGCCAGGGTGATGCTATTACCAGTGGGGTAGTCACTTGGCTGGCATGTGGCCAACCTGAGTTTGATCCCCAAAATCCAATATGGTCTCTTGAGGCCTGCCAAGTTCTTCCCCTGGTTCAGAACCAGAATACAGCCAAGTGTGGCCCGAAACCAAACATTTTTAAAAGTGATATAATAAGGTATAGCATAATGAAGTTAAGATAGGCATAAAATACAGTATAAAATTTTTTATTCCTTAGCAAGCCCCCAAACAGGTTAAATGAATGATCTAAAGGAACACGAATATTGGGGGCCAGAGAGATAGCACAGCGGTAGGGCGTTTGCCTTGCATGTGGCCAACATAGGACAGACTCCAGTTCAATTCCCAGCATTCCATGTGGTCCCCCAAGCCTGCCAGGAGTGATTTCTGAGCTCAGAGCCCGGATGTATGTGGCCCGAAAACCAAAACCGAAAAAACAAAAACAAAAGAACACGAATATTGGGGCTGGGAGATGATTCAGTGGACAAAATGCCTCCTTGCAAGTGTGAGACTACAAAAATCATCCCTACTGTAGGTACTGTAGGAATGAAAGGTGCTGCCTCTCATGTCCAGGGTTGAAAAGCAGTTTCCTGCTGTACCCCAACCTAAGGTGTATAAACACTGCAACTAGAGGGTGCAACCTCTGGTAATTACCACATCTAAAAAAATGTGTGAACAACACTGCCAGGAGTGTATCCCCGAAGAGCACTTAATGTAGTTAGGAATATTTAAGAATCCTATAACCAAGCATGTTGCTGCAGCAACTTCACTAGAGAGAAGTCACCAGAGAGATTGTAAAGTGGTTTAAGGGACTTGTCTTATAATGTGGCCAAACCTGGTTTGGTCCCACCACCACATATAGTCTCCAGAGTAGTAGTATTCCTAAACACAAGGCAGGAGTTGCCCTAGAACACCACTGGGTGTTTCCCCCCACCCTGGGGGAAAAAAAGAAAAGGCTGAGCACCTGTGAAGGGCCTAGGTTTGATCCCTTATACCACAATGTCCTCCAGGCACTAAACTAAGAGCAGTCTTATAGCATCGCCAGGTATGATCCCAAAACAAAAAGAAAAGAAAATGATGATAATGTAAGTTTAAAAAGTAGAATTTAGGGGCCAGAGAGATAGCATGGAGGTAAGGCGTTTGCCTTTCATGCAGGAGGTCATCGGTTTGAATCCCAGTGCCCTATAGGGTCCCCTGTGCCTGCCAGGAGCAATTTCTGAGCCTGGAGCCAGAAATAACCCCTGAGCACTGCCGGGTGTGACCCAAAAACCACAAAAGAAAAAAAAAAGTAGAATTTAAATAAAAACAGTGAAGTGGAGCCTTTTTGTTTGTTTGTTTTTGGTTTTAGGGCCACACCTGGCGGTGCTCAGGGGTTACTCCTAGCTATGACCTCAGAAATTGCTCCTGGCAGGCTCTGGGGACCATATGGGATGCCGGGATTCGAACTACCGTCCTTCTGCATGCAAGGCAAATGCCCTTCCTCCTTGCTATCTCTCTGGCCTCACCATCAGCTTTCTTGACTGAGAATTGCCTTGCCACTATGGCTCCGAGTCATTCTGAATACTGCTTGAGCGACCCAAAAAATGAAATAAAACTTACATCCTTTTCAGGGCTTGGTCTTTTACAAGGCCCTTGTACTCCCCACTAGTACCCAAGATTCAGTTCTCCTACCATTTAGGCTCTTTGTTACAAGTCTATTCCTTTTTCAGAGATTCCTTGAATTTACTGTGACCTCAGCCAACAATGTTTTCTTTACAGATGGAAAGTGTATTTGGGGGCCCGGAGAGATAGCACAGCGGCGTTTGCCTTGCAAGCAGCAGATCCAGGACCAAAGGTGGTTGGTTTGAATCCCGGTGTCCCATATGGTCCCCCGTGCCTGCCAGGAGCTATTTCTGAGCAGACAGCCAGGAGTGACCCCTGAGCACTGCCGGGTGAGGCCCAAAAACCTCCCCCCCAAAAAAAAAGAAAGAAAGAAAAAAAAAGAAAGTAAGTGTATTTGGGCCTGGAGAGATAGTATAGCTGACCTAGGCCAGTCTGCAGTTCTATCCCCCAGCTCCCATATGGTCCCCCAAGCCAGGGGCGATTTCTGAGCAAATAGCCAGGAGTAACCTGAGCATCACCAGGTGTGGCCCAAACCCCCCAAAAAAAGATTCTCGCTGCTGTATTAAATATTAATTATAGAATGTTTGGTGGTGCATGGAGTCGGCCTGGCACCTGATGCCCCTTTAGGCAAGCCGGTCTGAGGATATCAGGATAATGGCGAGGAAATGACCCACAGCCAGTCAGTAGAAGTGAGGAGACATGAAGTTTTATTATAAGGCTCTAACCACCATGTGTGGCTTCTAAGCTAAACAGCCTCTGCATCCATGCTGTCTCTGGTCTCTCTCCTCCTCTGCTGCTGTCTTCTTCCTGCTCCTTCTGTCATCTCCATGAACCTCTGTCTCCCCCTACTCCCAGACAAACCCTTAAATTAGCAACCAAAGACCCCACCCTGCTATGGGAGGGTCTCCCTCTCCAGTTGAGATAGGCAGAAAGTCAGGGGGAGAGTAACATCTTGCCTTCCACAAGCTGCTTCTTCAGTTCTCGACACCACATAATGGTCTCCCGCGCACCACCAGGAGTGGTCCCTGAGCACAAAGCTAGGAGCAAGTCCTGAATATCACTGAGTGTAGCCCCCAAACCAAAAGAAAACAACAGAAAAGATGTTGAAGGAGTTGTAATTAATTGAAACTCTTCAGAATCTGTCTCTACTTTAGCTAAATTTGGAAAGTACCAAGAAGAGGCATCGTCTGATTTCCACATTGGCACTCAACATCAGTATCAATACTCTTTCAAAAATTCATGAAAAAGTTATTCAATGGGTTGGAGAGACAGTACAAAGGTTAAGGTGTTTACCTGGAATGCAGCTCACCCTGGCTTTTTTTTTCAACTTTATTGATTGATTGATTGATTGGTTTTAGGGCCACACCCAGTGGTGTTCAGGGGTCACTCCTGGCTCTGCACTCAGAAATCGCCCCTGTCAGGGGGCATCTCATATGGGGGACCATATGAGATGCCAGGAATTGAACCAACTCCCTCCTGGATCAGCAGCATAGCATGCAAGGCGAATGCCCTACCACTGTGCTATCTTCTCTCTGGCCTCTCAACCTGGCTTAATCCCTGATACCACTCACACTTTTCCAAACCCCACAGAATATTCTTTTAGTTTTGGGGTCCCATCTCGCAGTGTTCAGGAGTCACTCCTATCTCTGAACTCTGGAATTACTTCTGGTGGACTTGGGGGAACATTAAGGAATACTGGGGGTTAAACTACTTGTGAGCAAGGCAAGATCTCTCTCTCCTGCAACATTTCTTTGGCTAAAAGAAGTGATTCTTGGGCACAGAGCCAGGAGTAATTTCTGAGCACTACCAGGTGTTCCCTGCCTTCAAGCACACACATAAAACAAAACAAAATTGATTCAGGAATGCAGCTTAGTGGTGAAGATCTTCCCTTGCATTTGTGAGGCCCCGAGTTTTCAGGTTTCCAGCAGAATCCAAACTCTTGAGGCCAAAGAGATAGCACAGTAGTAGTGTGTTTGCCTTGCATGCAACCAATCCAGGATGGACGGTGGTTCGAATCCTGGCACCCCACCTCATACCTGCCAGGAGTGATTTCTGAGCAGAGCCAGGAGTAACCCTTGAGCGCTGCTGGGTATGGCCCAAAAAACTAAAAGAAAACAAAACAAAAAAGAATCCAAACTCTTAAATGTAGTACTCATGTCAGGCACTGTTAGTCTGTTAGTTGCTTCTTTAATATTCTGTCGTCTTTTGTTAGACCACTTAGCAACTAGAAGTGACCCCTGAACAGATCAGCAGATAAGGTGGGGCAGAGCAAAAGTACAGTGGATAGGGCATTTTCCTAGCACTGGGCCCACCCCAGCTCGACCCTTAGTATCCCATATGGCTCCCCGAGTCTGCCAAAAGTAATTTCTGAGTGCAGAACCAAGAGTAAACCCCGATGGGGCCGGAGCAGTGGTGCAGTGGTAGGACATTTGCCTTGCACTTGGTTGACTGAGGATGGACCACGATTCTATCCCCCAGCATCCCATATGGTCCCCCAAGCCCAAGCCAGGAGTGACTTCTGAGCGTATAGCCAGGAGTAACCCTTCAGCGTCACTGAGTGTGGCCCAAAAAAACAAAAAAAAAAAAGAAAAAGAAAAAGAAAATATAAAGAATAAAAATAAGCAAAGGTAGATTTTATTTGTTTTGTTTGAGTTTGGGCGCCATACCTGGTGCTGCTGAGGACTCCTAGTGGTGCTCAAGAAACCACATAGAATGTCAAGGATTGAGAACCCAGATCAGCTGTGTGCAAGGCAAGTGCGTTACCCCTCTATATTATCTTGTTGGCCTCAGAAAGTTAATTCTTTAGAGAAGTGAAAAAAATTTTGTGTTTCATAAAGCACTGACAATTTTTTTTTTGTTTTGGTTTTGGTTTTTGGGTCACACCCAGCAGCGCTCACGGGTTCCTCCTGGCTCAACACTCAGAAGTTGCTCCTGGCACGTTCGGGGGACCATATGGGATGCCGGGATTCGAACCACTATCCTTCTGTGTCTAAGACAAACGCCTTATTGCTGTGCTATCTCTCTGGCCCCTGTCAACATTTCTTTTTTTGTTTGTTTGTTTTTTGGGCCACACTGGTGGTGCTCAGGGGTTACTCCTGGCTGTCTGCTCAGAAATAGCTCCTGGCAGGCACGAGGGACCATATGGGACACCGGGATTCGAACCAACCACCTTTGGTCCTGGATCGGCCGTTTGCAAGGCAAACGCCGCTGTGCTATCTCTCCGGGCCCCCGTCAACATTTCTTAATGCTGAAACTATCCTATGTAGTACATTGTTTTGTTTTCGCTTTTTTTATTTTTGGCCATCACTAAGGGGTTACTCCTGGCTCTGTGCTCAGGAATCGCTCCTCGAAGGCTCAGGGGACCATATGGGATACTGGGAATCAAACCTGGTCTGCCCTGGGTTGGCCACATGCAAGACAAACACCCTACCACTGTGCTATCTCTCCAGCCCCATCCTATGTAGTACATTGTTAGTTAATGGTTTGATCTTGGCATCCCATATGGTCCCCGGAGCCTGCCAGAAGCGACTTCTGAGCATAGAGCCAGGAGTAACCCCTGAGCACTGCCAGGTGTGTCCCAAAAACCAAAAAAATAAAGAAAAGAAACTTGAATCTCAACATTCCTTTATTGTCTGTATGGTACTCAGCACGATGAAAGTAAAGATCCTCCTTAGCCATGAAAACTTGGTTTACTTGTGGGAAAGAAAAGGCCATTACAAGAACTTGTAATGAAAGGGAAGCCGCTACGGTAATGATTCTTAACTATGAAAGAGAACCTTTATATAAACAGTAGAATGTAGTATCTAAGAAATATGGCATAAATGAATATACTTATTACATAGTTTTCAAGATGGAAAACTATTCAAGTTGAAGAGTTCCTAGAAGGACAGAACTGAAGAACACTTACATACAATAGCATAAAAAAAAGCTTTTAGCATCTAAATGAAGAGCATATATATATGTTCCCACAAACAAGTTTCTCAGCATTCTGAACAACATGATGACTGTGTTATCGGTAGAAAAGCACTTAGGGGGCCAGAGTAATAGTACAGTGGTTAGGGGCCGGAGAGATAGTATGGAGGTAAGGCATTTGCCTTTCATGCAGAAGGACAGTGATTTGAATCCCGGCATCCCATATGGTCCCCTGTGCCTGCCAGGGGCGATTTCTGAGCATAAAGTCAGGAGTAACCCGAGTGCTGCTGGGTGTGACCCAAAAACCAAAAAAAACAAAAAAACAAAAAAATAGAAAAAAAAATAGTACAGTGGTTAGCAATAGCACTGTGATCTGGCATGTGCCAACTTGGGTTCGACCCCCTGCCCCCATATGGTCCCCCCCAAGCACCACCAAGGAGTAAGCCCTGAGCATCACTGGGTGTGCCCCCCACCACCCCCGGAAAAATAAAGGAAAGAAAAAAAAGAAAGAAGGCAGACAGAAAGGAAGCAGTTAAGTTGTTTTCAAGTATGCTGCTTCTTAGAAAAGATCTGAGTCAAGACACCAGGCCATAAAGTGTAAATTTTAGCACCAGAGAGACTTAACATTTCATGGAAGATGGATGGCATTATCAACCAGGAAAACTGCTGGTCTTGTTCTACAGAATCATATTAATTTCTCAAATGGAAAAAAAAACAAAAACAGCCTATTGCCAAATGGATTTTACAAACTAGTACTATTTCTCTGCCTTGGAGTTGAAGAAGAATACAGGAGTTAAGCTCCTTGTCTTGCAAGTGGTGGATCCTGTTTCAGTTCCTGGAGCCACATAGGTTCCCCAACATCTCCAGGAGCAACCCATGAACAAAGAACCAGGTAGACACCCCCCCCCCAAGTAGCTCTAGTGTGGCCTAAGATCCCCCAACTCCCCTCCCAAGTCCCCACAAAAAAAAAAAAACTACAAAAACCTAACTCTTTTTAAGAATGTTTTAGAATGCAGTTTATAATACAAAATAAAACAAAACTGCTGGTTTTAAATAAAAGGTGCTAAGTTTCAGATATGAAAAAAGAATTGATAACCGTTCATATAAATCAAGGGCACAAAACAGAAATTTTCAAAAGGAGTCTCTTAGGGAAAGGAATGGTGAAATGCAGTATACTTTCATTAACACACCCAAATATTGTGTGGAAAGCCAATTGGACATTGAATTCTAATCTGTTACCTGAAAATCAGGTCTGAGGCAATAATACACTGAGGGATACACTTGAATAGAAAGATAATATCTTCTTTCCTTGATGGTTCCTGTTGGACAACCCAGCAATCATTCGGAAGTTCAATTATATAATGGCTTGGGAAACAGTGTCCATTGAATTTTCCTCCCTGACCTGAAGTGACTCGCTGCTGATGGAAATTAATTCTCGAAGTTCTTTATTTTCCAGCTGAAAAGACAGAAAAAAAGTTTATTTTATTATTTTTATTTTTCTATAGTTTGTTATTTTGGGGCCACACCCGGTGGTACTCAGGTGTTATTTCTGGCTTTCCATTCAGAAATCACTCCTGGCAGTGTTGTGATCTCTAGACCATATGGGTCTGGGCAGTGCTTGGCCGTATGGGATGGCTGGTATAGAACCCAGGTTGGCCAGATGCAAGGCAAATGCCATGCCCACTGTGCTGTCCCTCCAGTCTCGGAAGTTGATTTTAGGTATTGGGACATTTTGTTGTTCAAACGTATGTAGGAAGGTGTGTGTGCGCGCGCGTGCACGCGCGTGTGTGTGTGTGTGTGTGTGTGTGTGTGTGTGTGTGTGTGTGTATGAGTGAGATCAGCTTTGGACCTTACACAGGTAAAGTGTGTACTCTACAACTGAAAAAATCACTGCCACAGAAAACATTAAAAAGTTCTGAAGGAGAGTGAGATTGGGGACATTGGTGATGGGAATGTTGCACTGGTGAAGGGGGGTGTTCTTTTGTGACTGAAATCCAACTTCAATCATGTTTGTAATCAAGGTGCTTGAATAAACATTTTTAAAAAATAAATAAAGTTTTGAGGAGGATGCACAGTGAATAAGGTGTTTGCTTTGTCAATCCCCTGTGTCCTGTATGGTTCCCCATGCCAGGGCATACCTAAGCTTTTAGGGGGGCTTAGCCCACAAGATGTACCCTCAGATTTTCCTGATGGGTAGAACTAATTTAACCTCCATGGGGTTCCTCAAAAGGCCCGCTGTGGACACCTTTTTCCCCTGCGTGGATGGTTGAGGAATTTCCAAAGACGCTTGGCATTACATTTTCAGCCAGTATTTGACTATCTCTCCTTTGTATATATCAGGCAAAATAATAACCTCTATCAAATAATTTGGCTCAGAAATTCCAGCACCAAAGTTTATTTGAGAACCCCTTTTTCTGGATATAGTCAGCCCTAAAAGCAAAGACAATTTTTCTCTTTGCAACTGCAGTTTCTTGTAATCAAGGACGTAACCAGAATGCAGATCTTAACTATTATTGACCCTCCTTTAGAAATACGGAAGCTCATTCTTGGGGATTTGGTTCCTCCCTTCACTTAACATCTATAACTATAGGGTCCAGCCTAGAAAGATCAAGTTTCTAGAAATTTCCTACTTCCTCCTAATCCTGATTTTGCATTTAAAGTAAGCTTGCAAGGAGTTATCATGATTTGTGACCTTCTTTCTTGTAACTTAGAATTTTTTTTTTTTTTTTGGTTTTTGGGCCACACCCGGTGATGCTCAGGGGTTACTCCTGGCTATGCGCTCAGAAGTCGCTCCTGGCTTGGGGGACCATATGGGACGCCGGGGGATCGAACCGCGGTCCGTCTCCTAGGCTAGCGCAGGTAAGGCAGGCACCTTACCTCGAGCGCCACCGCCCGGCCCGTAACTTAGAATTTTTACAGTCACACCCATAGCTTAGGTATTGTTATTGTTGTACTAGGCTTTGTGATTACAATTATTCTTCACCTGTGGCTAATTTTACCCCCATAAATTCCTCTGTTCAAAAAACTAAACTTGGGCCCGGAGAGATAGCACAGCGGTGTTTGCCTTGCAAGCAGCCGATCCAGGACCAAAGGTGGTTGGTTCGAATCCCGGTGTCCCATATGGTCCCCCGTGCCTGCCAGGAGCTATTTCTGAGCAGACAGCCAGGAGTAACCCCTGAGCAATGCCGGGTGTGGCCCAAAAACCAAAAAAAAAAAAAAAAAAAAAAAAAAAAAAAAAAAAAAAAAAAAAACTAAACTTGTCGCACTCCTGCCAGAAACGTGTTGACCCCACATTCTCTGTGTGGTTTCATTTATTTCATATTTCATATTCAGCCACTCGTGTTACCTGTTTTCCTCTCGTGAAAGGACTATGACCGACGTAACAGGTCTACAGCATCACCAAATACCTTCTGCCGTGATCCCTGAATGCCTAGAGCAGTGGTTTTCAACCTTTTTGTGCAAAGGCACACTTTTTAATAAAAAAAGAAAAAAATATCACAAGGCACACCACCATTAGAAAATGTTAAAAAATATTAACTGGGGCCCGGAGAGATAGCACAGCGGCATTTGCCTTGCAAGCAGCTGATCCAGGACCAAAGGTGGTTGGTTCGAATCCCGGTGTCCCATATGGTCCCCTGTGCCTGCCAGGAGCTATTTCTGAGCAGACAGTCAGGAGTAACCCCTGAGCACTGCCGGGTGTGACCCAAAAACCAAAAACCAAAAAAAAAAAAAAATTAACTGGGGCCAGAGAGATAGCCTGGAGGTAAGGCGTCTGCCTTCCATGCAGAAGGGCGGTGGTTCAAATCCCGGACTGCTGGGTGTGACCCAACCCCACCCCAAAAATTAACTCTGTGCCTATATTGACTATATATAAAGTAATTCTCTTGAATAGGAATCAAATAAACACAAAGAAAGTATTGTATAATTACTTTATTATGAAATAATCTAATGATTGGTCTATTTGTGAGCTGAAGCCACATGTTACGAATGAAATTGGAATTTTTCCCACGGCACACCAGACAATATCCCTCGGCACACTGGTTGAAAAACGCTGGCCTAGAGAACTGCCAGGTGTGGCTCAAAACGAAAACAGAAAAAAGAAGAAGCACTTTCTCTAGTTCTCTCCTAGTACTGATACACTATTTTCATAGCATTACTGGCCCTAGTATATTAGATGCTAAGCAGCAATCCTTAACCTTTAATCTAATATATCTCTATTTTTGTTAGCATAATAGAATTATAGCATCTTGTTATATATGAACTTATTTTGGTTTTTGGCTCATACCCAGCGAGCGGTTCTCAGGACATATTCCTGACTCTGCATTCGGATCAATCCTGGTGGGGCTCAGGGAGTCATATGGGATATCAGGGATTGAACCCAAGTTGGCCACATGCAAGACAAGGAACCCTACCCCACATATCATTCTGGCCTCTATTTTAAGCTTTATTTTAATTAGTATACTCATTTTGTTTGTTTGTTTGTTTGTGGTGATGCTCAGGGGTTACTCCTGGCTATGCACTCAGAAATTGCTCCTGGCTTGGGGGACCATCTGGGACGCCAGAGGATTGAACCGAAGTCCGTCCTAGGCCAGCTGTGTTCAAGGCAAATGCCTTTCCGCTGCACCACCACTCCGGTCCCATACTCTATTATTTAACTCTAAAAGGACCTAAAAAAGTACCTTGTATTAAGTAGAATTCAGACTATTCACTGTAACGTGTTTATATCTTAAAGTATTATAAGAAAGTCACCTTTATAAAACGAGCTTGTTCTTTTGAAGAACAGTTTCCAGTATAAACATTCACTAACTTTGGTTTTGAAGATGACTACGTTTCTGATTTATTTTTTGATTCTGAGATCAGGGATCACTCCTGCTAGGTTCAGGGGTGAAGCCTCATCCCCCACCCATTCTTCCTAGGTAACTTGACCTTACCTACAAGACCCTGCCCATTTCCTGGGAGGGGTCTTGGAAAAGGTAGATAAGGCTTTTACCAGATGGGATTAGCCCTTTTTTTTGGTCTTTTGCCAGCATGGAGGTCAAAGGGAAGATGGCTGAAAGGAGTTAAGATGCAGGGCTCGCTAAGAATGGCTGAATGCTTAAAAGGTTATGATATAGGCCACACATGTGGTGGATAGGGCATGAATAAAGTTGATGCTTCCTGAAGCCTGCCTGTGAGTGAGTTCAATACCCGTCGCTTTCCTGGACCCCAGACCCGCCGGGATGAAACCACGTGGCTATGGCCTAAGAATAAAATAAAGGCCTCCATTCTTCACTATCCAGCAACCATCGTTAATTATTTAACACTACACAGGGGAGCATATGGGATGCCAGAGAACAAATCCAGGTTATCAGTGTGCAAAACACCACACCCACTGTATTATTGCTCTGACCCCAAAGTGATGATTTTTAATACATTTTGGGGGAGAAGATTATATTTTGTTGAAGAACAAAGAAACACTGCATTATAAATTTTTACAAAATTCAGGCATAATTCATTGAAACTTTAAGAACTTTTATATCTCTTGGAATTTACTTTCATAAATTTTGACTAATATTCAGGTCTTGCTATTTCCTAATCAGTTTAAGACATTACACTTAAGTGTGTTCCTGGGCTACCTGGTCATGAGTTATGACTTATTCCATAGAGAACTATGTCAAGTAAACAGTTGCTGTGATCATATCTGATGGGACAATGATCGTGGGAACATCAAAGGTTTTGACAAGACCTTTAGTTTAATTTTGGATGAAAGTCCTGAATGAGTTGTTTCATTCTTCAGAAGAAATAGAACAAGTGGTACTAGGGTTATATAAGAGACAATGAATGTCAGCGTTAGTGGAGAAAAAGATGAAGAAATAGATTCTGCCTTTGATTTTGGGACTATATAAGCAGAACCTCTGAATTCTGTAGCACACAGCCCATGAGCACATTTTCATCGCTTGCTTGTTTTCTTTCTTTTAAAGGGTATGGAGAAGAGTTTACATTTCTTTCTTTCTTTTTTTTTTTTTTATTTAAACACCTTGGTTACAAACATGATTGTGGTTGGGTTTCAGTCATATAAGATGACACCCCCCCATCACCAGTGCAACATTCCCATCACCAATGTCCCAAATATCCCTCCTCCCCTCCCCGCCCCTACCTGTACTCTAGACAGGCTTTCTATTTCCCTCATACATTCTCATTGTTAGGATAGTTCGCAATGTGGTTATTTCTCTAACTAAACTCATCACTCTTTGTAGTGAGGTTCATGAGGTGGGCTGTGATGTCCAGCCCTCCTCGCTTTTGTCTCTGAAAATTGTTGAGAAATGTCTTTCATTTTTCTTAAAACCCATTGATGAGTGAGTTTACATTTCTTATGTGTACATGAAGCTAGATAGTTATTAAAACTTACTTAGAATGATGTGAGGGGAGAAAAAGGAAATGCATGTCAAGAGAGAATACAGGCTTTGCCAGAGTAGAAAAAGCAAAAAGACAAGAGAGTCTAGTAAGTGAGATGGGAAAACATGGGCTTGAAGAGCAAGCCTTAACATTTAAATCATGAAGGGCTGGAGAGATAGCACAGCAGTAGGGCATTTGCCTTGCATGCGGCCGACCAGGAAGGGACCTGGCACAATTCCTGGCATCCCATAAGGTCCTCCAGTCTGCAAGGGACGATTTCTGAGTGCGAAGACAGAAACAACCCCTGAGCACCCCGGGGTGTGGCCCAAAAACAATCAATCAAGTTAAAAAAAATTTTAACTCACAAGCATACAAAAAACATCAATATACTTTAGTGATAGGTTACTGCTGACAGATTGTCTTAGGCTCTGAAAACTTGCTGAAAACACTGAAATTAAAATAGCACCAGTCTTACCTCTAATTGCACTAGTTTTTCATGGACCTTGCAAAATTGGTCATCGTCCAACTGAACTGCTTTTCTCATCACTTCTCCCATTTCACAGATTCGATCAATCTGACTTTCAATTTCCTATGAAGAAAATAATAAAATATTTCAAAAGGTTAAAATGTCATTTTTCCCCTAGAGATCAATTTTACAATTTATATGATGATGTTAAAAAGCTTATTTAATCTAAGGCTGCACTTGAATTTCACTATCACTAAGCAAACATTTATTAAAAACCTTCAACATTAATTGATATTGTTTGACAGAGTGTTTGTTTGTTTATTTATTTTTGGTCAGACCCACAAATAAATGCTCAGGTGCTACTCCTGGATCTTCAGGACATATACCAGCGGTGGCACTCAGAAGTCACTCCTGGCTCTGTGCTCAGAAATCGCTCTTGGCAGGCTCGGTGGACCATATGGGATGCCAGGTATGGAACCACCATCAATTCTGGGTTGGCTGCCTGCAAGGCAAAGGCCCTACCACTGTGCTATTTCTCCAGTCCCTGACACAGAACTATTTACTAATGAGGGAGGGAAGAACTTTACTTCTACTCAAAGGGGCCTGAGCAATCTTCGCTTTATTTTTTTTTAAGATAAACTATTGTTTTGATATATTTTAATTAACTTTTGTGTATTTTCATTTCCTTCCATAGTTATAAAATACTTTATCTTCTCTGTTTGTATCTTAAAAAAAAAAGTCACAGCAAAATCAACAGTGTATGTGGTGACCACAAAAGGGAAACATGTACGTACTTTTCTTCAAAAACAAGCACACGATCAAATGAATCTCAACATAATATAATAACATTCTGTTATTTAGAATTCATGCACCCAAGTCACTTACTGCAGAATGACATTGATGAGCTTTCAGGACAGGTTCAGCATCCACCGCCTTTTTCGAAACCATTAACTGTAACATCTGTTTCCGATACTTGCTCATAATGAGTTCCAAAGCATCCTGGTGTTCCTCTAAGGAAACCCAGAGCTCTATAAAAAAAAAAAAAAGAGTAAACACATAAAACAGTTTGGCAACAATTTGGCAGCAATGGCTGAGAAAAAGCTTGTAAAGATCAATCATGGACTGTCGAAATTTTATAGCTTTCCCCAAGATACTACGAACCCAAACTTGTAAACCAGAGTCGAAGTTCACAAAACTCAAGCAAAGGTTTATGTGGAAAATAACTTCCTGGGCAGAAGCAACAGAACTGGAGAGAAAAAATAAAAAGAGAGAGGGTCCTTTTTGTTTGTTTGTTTATTTGTTTTTGTTTTGTTTTGGGTCACACCCAGCAGCGCTCAGGGGTTACTCCTGGCTCTATGCTCAGAAATCCCTCCTGGCAGGCTCAGGGGACCATATTGGATGTTGGAATTCAAACCACCGTCCTTCTGCATGCAAGGCAAACGCACCACCTTCATGTTATCTTCTCTGGCCCCAAGAAAGAGGGTCTTAAGACATGGTTTACATTTAATTTTGTGAGTTACTAGCTTAACAACTTTTTAACATTAATGATTTAAATTATTTATTATTTGCCTTTTTGCTGCAAGAGTGGCATGGGAGGTTTTTCCCAGTCTGTGCAGGAGGGGGCCACTCCCTACTGGCTTTATATTAACGAGGAGACTGGTTAATCGTGAGAGCGAGTGGACAAGAGCTACCTGGGGGTGTTGGGTGTCTTTAGAGCCACACCTAGGAATGTTTAAGTGTTAGATGAAGCAATATCTGGTCCATGTAACCCCCTTATGATCTCCCACGCCCCTCACCAATTTCTCATCTGTACTGTTAGAATAAAATCTGAATGTGTACCTCAAAATGCAGAGCTCTGATTAGAAAGGGATCGTAAGGGAAAAACCCTCTGTAAGCTGATAGACCAGTAACTGGTCCTGTTTTGCAAAATCAATAATGAATTACTCAACCAGTCTCTGAGAATAAATTACCGCACTTCCACGTGGCACAAGAGCATTAAAAAATAAAACTTCTAATCTTAACTCTAGTGTTGACTTTAATTAACTTCAAAAATGAAAACCCTGGACATTATGAACTCTCGCCATGCAAATCTCCCTCCTGGTGCTGCCTCCCTGAGCTAGGCACGAATTAAATCAACTCTAATCAAGGAAGGCCTGTTTAAGAAATGCCCTATCCGTTGACCTTGAAATAAATAGTTAACATGGCAAACTATTGTCGCTGGGCCTGTACAGGATAGATTACACCTCTCCTTCAACGTCTCGACCTGGAACCTAGCCCTAGTCTTAAATAGAAGAGAGATTGGGGGCCATTGGTAGTGGGAAGGTTGCACTGGTCAAGGGGGGTGTTATATATGACTGCAACCCAACTACAATCAGGTTTGTAATCAAGGTGTTTAGATAAAGATATAAAAGAATAAAAAGAAATGTACAAATAAAAAGTCACTTAATATAGATATATATAATATGTAATTATATATAGTATATAATTTTTTTTGTTTTGTTTTGTTTGGGTCACACCTGGCAGCACTCAGGGGTTACTCTTGGCTCTGTGCTCAGAAATAGATCCTGGCAGGCTCAGGGGACCATATGGGATGCCGGGATTTGAACCACTGTCCTTCTGCATGCAAGGCAAACGCCTTATCTCCATGCTATCTCTCCGGCCCCATATATAATTTTTATATATATTGTTGGGTTACGATCCTACCCGAATCAATAATTGTACTCCACCCTAGGGAGTGTCCTATTATATATGATATATAGTTATATATATGTTTATATATATGATATATAGTTATATATCATATATAATATATTTTTTATATATTGTTGGGTTACCGATCCTACCCCAATCAAAAATTGTTTGATTGGGGTAGGATTGGTAGGCCAATATATATAAAACATGCATTGATTAGCCTAAGATTGATTACTGATTAGGGTAGGATTAGTAACTCACCATATATAAAACATGTATTTTTGAGGGTGAAACAGCAAGGCAGTTTTGCTCCATGAACTTCTTTCTGCGGTGTTGCTGGGTGGGTTAAAAAAAAAAAAAAACCCTCCCTGGCCAGTGCAGCAGCCAAAGGGACTCACCTCGGTTCTCTTGCTGCAGGTCTCGGATCTGGGTGTTCTCCTGGGCCAGGAGGATGTGAGGTTTGGACTTGGACGTGTCCTTGGCCTCAGAGGGGTCCTCCTGGTACTGGACAGACGGATAGACAGACATGGGTTGGATGAATGAAAGCAAAGGTGGGCAGACGGACGGACAAACAGACAAGGTGGCCGGATGGACAGAGACAAGACAGGCAGAGGGACAGACAGACATGGGCTGGATACATGAAAGCAAAGCTGGACGGACAGAGACAGGTGACAAGATGGACATACGGACAGACAAGTGGACAGACTGATGGACGGACAGAGAGACAGACACGGGCTGGATGAACGAAAGCAAAGCTGGACAACAGATGGACAGAGACAGGCAGGTGGCCGGGTGGACAGAGAAAGACAGAAGGACAGACAAAGTGATGGACAGAGAGACAGATGGACTGATGGACATACGGACAGACTGATGGCTGGACAGACATGGGCTGGATGCATGAAAGCAAAGCTGGACGGACAGACGGACAGAGACAAGAGAGACAGAAGGACAGAGAAACTGATGGATATATGGATGGACTGATGGACAGACAGGTGGACAGACTGATGGACGGACAGATGGACAGACACGGACTGGATGCATGAGAGCAAAGCTGGGTGGACAGAGACAGACAGGTGGCCGGGTGGATAGAGACAAGAGGGACAGAAGGACAGAAGACTGATGGACAGACAGACGGACTGATGGACAGATGGACGGACTGATGGGCAGACAGACAGACACGGGCTGGATGAACGAAGGCAAAGCTGGGACAGAGACAGGCAGGTGGCCGGGTGGACAGAGAGAAGGCAGAGGGACAGAGAGACAGACTGATGGACGGAGAGACAGACGGACTGATGGACATACGGACAGACAGGTGGACAGACTGATGGACAGACAGACAGATGAACAGACTGATGGACATACGGACAAGCAGGTGGACAGACTGACAGGCGGACAGATGAACAGACTGATGGACAGACGGACAGACAGGTGAACAGACTGATGGACAGACGGACAGACTGATGGACAGACGGACAGACTGGCGGACGACGGCCAGAGGGCCCCGGCCCGACCCACCTGGTCGGGCAGCGCGGCGCCCGCCTCCCTGCGGGCCGCCACCCGGCGGTGCAGCGCGGCCGACTGGTCCACCAGCGACTCGGCCGCCGCGTCGTGCTCCCGGAGCCGCTCGAGCAGCGTCTTGGCGTCGCCCACGATCTTGTCCAGGCTGCAGCTCATCGCGCCCGGGAGCCCAAACACCCGCGACCGCCCAGCCGCAGGCCCCGGCTCGAGGAGCTCCGAGCTCGGGCCCGCCCCGGCCCCAGGCGCGCGTCACTTCCGCGCCCGGCCCGGACGCCCAACGCCCGCCCGCCCGCACCCCGCCCGCACCCGGCCCTGCCGGAGCCTGTCCGCCCGCCCGTCCGCCCCTCTGCCTGTGTCCCTCTGTGTCTGTCCACCAGTCTCTCTGCCTGTCCGTCCATCTATCTGTCTGTGTCCATCTGTTTGTGTCTGTCCGTCTGCCTGTCCATCTGTCTTTCTGTCCGTCTGTCTTTCCCTGCCTATCCGTCAGCCTGTCTGTCCATTGATCTGTCCATCTGCCTGCCTGTCTGTCTCTCTCTCTCTCTCTGCCCGTCTATTTGTCTGCCTGTTCACCCAACTGCCCTTCTGTCTGTCTCTGTCTGTCCACCAGTTTGTCTGCCCATCTGCCTGCCTGCCTGTCTGTCCACCCATCCGTCTGTCGGTATGTCCATCCATCTGCCTGCCTGTCTGTCCCTTTCTCTCTATTCATCTGTCTGTTGCTCTGTCTACCTGTCCATCCGTCTGCCCATCTGTCTGTACGTCAGTCTGTCTCTCTGTCCATCCGTCTTCCTGTCCACCCATCTGTCTACTTGTCTATCCATCGGTCCGTCAGTCCGTCTGTCTCTGCCCGTCTGTCTGCTGTCCAGGAGTCTGTTCTCTGTCTGTCCAACCGTCCATCTATCTGCCCATCTGTCCATCAGTCTGTCTGCCTGTCTGCCCATCAGTCTGTCTGTCTGCTATCCATCCATCCATCTGCCCATCTCTCTGTCCATCTGTGTGCCTGTCCATCCGTCTGTCTCTGTTTTCCCATCAGACTCTCTGCCCATCTGTCCATCAGTCCATTCTGTCTGCCTGTCTATCCGTCCATCTGTCGGTCCATCCGTCCAACTGCCTGTCTCTCTGCCCATCTGTCTGTCCGTCTTTCTGTCTGATTGTACTTTATGGAAAACATGGATCCATACTTCACTCAAAGTGAATCAAAGACCTTGAGATCAAAACATAGAACACTCTAAGATCTAGACCTCAAAGGAGTCTTCAATGATATGATGCCAATGGCAAGGGCTATAGAAAATAAATCTGAGGGCCCGGAGAGATAGCACAGCGGCGTTTGCCTTGCAAGCAGCCGACCCAGGACCAAAGGTGGTTGGTTCGAATCCTGTTGTCCCATATGGTCCCCCGTGCCTGCCAGGAGCTATTTCTGAGCAGACAGGTGTGGCCCAAAAACCAAAAAAAGGAAGGAGGGAGGGAGGGAGGGAGGGAGGGAGGGAGGGAGGGAGGGAGGAAGGAAGGAAGGAAGGAAGGAAGGAAGGAAGGAAGGAAGGAAGGAAGGAAGGAAGGAAGGAAGGAAGGAAGGAAGGAAGGAAGGGAAAGAGAGAAAGAAAGAAAGAAAGAAAGAAAGAAAGAAAGAAAGAAAGAAAGAAAGAAAGAAAGAAAGAAAGAAAGAAAGAAAGAAAGAAAGAAAGAAAGAAAGAAAGAAAGAAAGAAAGAAAGAAAGAAAGAAAGAAAGAAAGAAAGAATAAATAAGTGGGACTTCATAAAATAAAGTTTCTGCATAGCAAAAAAAAACATGAGCTAAAATAAATGACAGCTAACTAAGTGAGAAAATATTTCACTCAACACATTAAAGGGTTGATATCTAGGATATACAAAGTACTCACAAAGGTTAACCCCACAAAATCTAAAAATCTTATAAAACTGTAGAGAGAAAATGAACAGACACTTCTCTGCAGACGACCAACAGATGGCCAGCAGACACATAAAAAATGCTTATATCGGGGCCTGAGAGATAGCATGGAGGTAAGGCATTTGCCTTTCATGCAGGAGGTCATCTGTTCGAATCCCGGCACCCCATATGGTCCCCCGTGCCTGCCAGGAGCAATTTCTGAGCCTGGAGCCAGGAATAACCCCTGAGCACTGCCGGGTGTGACCCAAAACCACAAAAAAAAAAAAAAATGCTTATATCACTTGTCATTAGGAAAATCCAAATCAAGACAACAATGAGGTATTAGCATACATGAGTGAGGATAACAAATATCAAAAACACTGGGAACAAATTGTGTTGGTGGGGATGAAGTAGAAAGGAACTCTCATCCACTACTGGTTCAAATGCCCTGCTGCTGTGCTATTGCTCCAGCCCCCTCCTTTCCATTTTAAATATTTGTATGTTGTTGTTTTAATTTTTTTCCCTTCCTCTTTTCCTCATAGTTCTAATAACTGGATGCACCTGGCTATGGTGCTCACACTCTATCAGATGCTGTGCTTGCTCAGGATCATATATCTGGTTGTGGTGTTTGCACACTTGGCTTCGACACTCACCAAGGTTTGCACTTTTTTTTTTTTTTTTTTGGTTTTTGGTTTTTGGGTCACACCCGGCGATGCTCAGGGGTTACTCCTGGCTGTCTGCTCAGAAATAGCTCTTGGCAGGCACAGGGGACCATATGGGACACCGGGATTCGAACCAACCACCTTTGGTCCTGGATCGGCTGCTTGCAAGGCAAACGCCACTGCACTATCTCTCCGGGCCCGGTTTGCACTTTTAGTTGCAATACTTTCACAAGTCCTTGCTAGGGTCACCCTAAATAATTGACATAACGCACACACACACACACACACACACACACACACACACACACACAACTTATGGTTCAACTTGCTTAAGATGCTGTGGTACTCACATCCATGTTTTCTGGAAGTGGCAATTTTGACCATGCAATTGTTTTCTAGTTGCAGTGTTTGCTAGGGATCACACCCCTTTTTGTGGCGCTCTCTGATACCTGGCTGCGGTAGTTATAAATAAGTCTGTGGTGGTATCATGAATTGCAAAGCAGGGCAGCTAAGCTCAAACAGCAGAATTTCATTACAATGTAATGCAAGGATTACATTGGTGCATGCGAGGCATCCAAGATTTGAATTTGTGATCATATGCTTGTAAGGCATCTGCATTATTCCTAAAAGTCTGGATTACTGTTTCATAGTTTTCTATTACCTTTTTAATTACTAAATACATTTTCTAACTTGTATTTTTTCCCTCAAGATTTAATTTTGCTAGTTTATCTTCCTTGGTGATCTGACCTTTTCAATAGCTTTAAAAGTCTTAAAAACTTCTGGGGCTGGAGAGATAGCATGGAGGCAGGGCAACTGCCTTGCATGCAGAAGGACATGGTTTGAATTCCGGCATCCCATATGGTCCCCCGAGCCTGCCAGGAGCGACTTCTGAGCATAGAGCCAGGAGTAACCCCTGGGCACTGCAGGGTGTGATCCAAAAAAAAAAAAAAAAAAAAAAGTCTTAAAAACTTCCAAATTTTTTTTTTTTTTTTTTTTTTTTTTGGTTTTTGGGCCACACCCGTTTGACACTCAGGGGTTACTTCTGGCTATGTGCTCAGAAATCGCCTCTGGCTTGGGGGGACCATATGGGACGCCGGGGGATCGAACCGCAGTCCGTTCCTTGGTAGAGCTTACAAGGCAGTCACCTTATCTCTAGTGCCACCTTCCCAGCCCCAAAAACTTCCAAATTATTACCACAACATAGATAGAATATACACAATTGAAGTCCACAAGCTGGGGGCCAGAGTGATAGCACAGAGGTAAGACATTTGCCTTGCATGCAGCCAATACAGGTGAGACAGTGGTTCAAATCCCAGCATCCCATATGGTCCCCTTAGTCTGCCAGGGGTGACTTCTGAGTGCAGAGCCAGGAGTGACTCCTGAGCGCCACCGGGTGTGACCCAAAAACCAAAACCAAAACAAAACAAAAAAGGCCACAAGCCAAAGCATGGATGAAGAGTTTTGGACACTTTGGTGATGTTGAATTCAGGTGTACAGGCCATAAATGTCAACACTAAATAACCTCCAAAATTGACTTCTAAACATTTAATAATGTTTTCTAATTTTCTGCTTGATATCCTAGATAATTTCTTTTTTGGTTTTTGGGCCACAGCCAGTAGTGCTTAAGGCATACCACTACCTTTGCATTCAGGGATCACTCCTGGCTGGCATTGTAGAAGTGCTGGGGACCAACCCTGGATTGGCTACTTGCAGGGCAAGCATCCTACCCACCGTACTATTACTCTGGCCCCTTAATATCCTAGATAATTTAATATGGGTATTTCTAAAATTTAACTGTTGCCTTTCCATTTAAAAATATATTTTTGGGGGGGCACACCGGCAGTGCTCAGGGGTTACTCCTGGCTCCATGCTCAGAAATTGCTCCTGGCAGGTTTAGGGGACTGTATGGGATGCCAGGATTCGAACCACCGTCCTTCTGCATGCAAGGCCAACGCCTTACCTCCATGCTATCTCTCTGGCACCCCCAGATTGCTATATGAAGTGATGTCATTAACCCTTATCCAAATAAGGACTGGAGGACGACCAATCATATCCCACATGCCCTTTTAAGGTCATGTTAGGTGGTGCCATTGCTTTTTATGCAAATAAGAGCAGGAGGGTGAGAAAAAAATCAGGAAGGTGATAAGTCAGATCACACATGTCCTTATATGGGTATGTGAAGTGATATGATGAGCTCTTATGTAAATTTGAACAGGGTAATGACCAATCAGATTAGACATGCCCTTACATGGAAGGGTTGATGCCACACCCTTTATATGGGCATGTGACATATCTTTTTTTTTTTTTGCTTTGAAAGAGGAAGAAGAAAGGAGAAGAAAGGAGGAAGGAGTGGAGGTAGGAGAGAAGGAGGAAGGGGAGGAGGTAGAGGAGGAGGAGGAAGAGGAGGAAGAGGAGGAGAAGGAGTAAAAGGAGGAGGGAGATAAGTAGGAAGAAGAGGAGGAAGGAAGATGAGAAGGACGATAGGAAGGAAGAAAAGGAGGACATAATATCTTTTAATGGAAATAAGGTGTGAAAGATCATAACTTGGGTGTACAATGTGATCCCTTAGAGGCCTGGTCTTTCCCTCTTCTTTTTTTATTAATTAATTAAAATTAATTAATTTCCTCCCTCTTCTTTTTTAGAGTCTCCCAGTTTATTTCCTTAGAAACCGAACAATTCTATTATTGCTAATGAAAGCTCTTGTGACAGTTGACAGATAGTAATAGAATGATTTATCTTCTAGTCTAAGTCACTACTATCATTTTAGTGTAGGTACCATAATTTCCCATCGAAATTATTGCAATGGAGCTACTTGGTTATCTCATTTATTTTCTTGTTCTTCACCTCTTTATTTCCCAGAGTTTATCCAAAATTTTTTATTTTTTAGGGGTCATTTGAGTCGACCCCAGTAGTGGTCAGAGGCTGTTGCTCTACGGTCACTTTGATTAGTGCTTGGGGGATCGTGCAGTAGTAGGGATTAAACCTGGGCCTTTGGCATGAAGAGCTTTTTTTTGGTTTTGTTTTGTTTTGTTTTGGGTCACACCCAGCAGAGCTCAGGGGTTCCTCCTGGCTCTACGCTCAGAAATTGCTCCTGGCAGGCTTGGGGGACTATATGGGATGCTGGGACTCGAACCACTGTCCTTCTGCATGCAAGGCACGCCCTACCTCCATGCTATCTCTCCAGCTCCAGTTGAAGAGCTTTTGAGCTATCTTGACCACGTTAAAGTTATATTTAAAAATGAGTTCCACTGGAGCCCGCATGCATATCGGACAGGACATTTGCTTTGCAGGTATCCAGCCCGGGTTCAATTACCAGCATCCCACATGGACCCCTGAGCCTGCCTGAAATGATTTCTGAGTGCCGAGCCAGGAATAGCCTGAGAGCTTTATATATATATATATATATATAGTCTTCTATCGCAAACTCAGTTCCATAGATCAGTTCTCAAGTTTTACTGTCATTTTTTTGGTTTGTTTAGTTTTTGGTTTTTAGGCCACATCCGGTGATGCTCAGAGTTCACTCCTGGCTCTGAGCTCAGAAATTGCTCCTGGCAGGCTCAGGGGACCATATGGGATGCCGGGATTTGAACCACCATCAGTCCTGGGTCAGTTGCTTGCAAGACAAATGCCCTACCGCTCTACTATCTCTCTGGCCACATTTTTGTCTTAGGCCATTGTTATGTTACTCTGTTACAGAAAGGTCACATTTGTACATTTGTTATGTTACTGTATCTTTTTTTTCTTTTTCTGTTACTGTAACATTTTAAATAACTATAAAAAAATGAAGTTATTAAACCCTAAACTCCTTCATTTTAATCCCTCTTATATTGGTTATATATAAAAATGCCATGCGACATAAATGTAAGAAAAATGGAAATATTGGATATGAATAAAATTCTGTAAAAACGGGGTCGGAGGGCCCGGAGAGATAGCACAGCGGTGTTTGCCTTGCAAGCAGCAGCCGATCCAGGACCAAAGGTGGTTGGTTCAAACCCGGTGTCCCATATGGTCCCCCGTGCCTGCCAGGAGCTATTTCTGAGCAGACAGCCAGGAGAAAGCCCTGAGCACCGCCGGGTGTGGCCCTAAAACAAAAAAAAAAAAAAAAAAAAAAAATTGCCCTGGGGCCGGAGTGTTGGCATGGAGGGTAAGGAGTTTGCCTTTCATGCAGAAGGTCATCAGTTCGAATTCCGGAGTCCCATATGGTCCCCCGAGCCTGCCAGGAGCGATTTCTGAGTGTAGAGCCAGGAGGAACCCCTGAGCGGTGCCGGGTGTGACCCCCCCCCCCAAAAAAAGGGGGGGGGGCCGGAGAGATAGCATGGAGGTAAGGCGTTTGCCTTTCATGCAGGAGGTCATCTGTTCGAATCCCGGCGTCCCATATGGTCCCCGTGCCTGCCTGGAGCAATTTCTGAGCATGGAGCCAGGAATAACCCCTGAGCACTGCCGGTGTGACCCAAAAACCACACACACACACACACACACACACACACACACACACACACACACACACAATTCTGTTAAAACAAGCTAAATATTAGTTTTATTTAGTTTTAATAAATTAGCTTACAGTTCAATTTTTTACAATGTCGGGAAACAAAAAACCCCAGAATTTGAATTTATTTTAATTTATTTTGATTTTTGTGCCACACCCAGAAGGGCTTAGGGGTCACTCCTGTCAGGCCTGGGAGACCATATGGGATGCTAGGATTCGAACCACCATCCGTCCTGGGTTGCTGCATGCCTTGTGCTATGGCCCTGAATTTATTTTCTAAAAACTTAATTAAATATATCAATCATTCTTCCCCAGGGATATCTTGTGGAATGTATTTTACAGTTGACACCTCTTCTTTATTTTTAGTGGTGTCACAGTCCTCTTATCTAGGCTCTTTATTCTTTTTTAAATTTACTTTTCTTATTTATTTATTTATTTATTGGTTTTTGGGCCACACCCAGCGGTGCTCAGGGGTTACTCCTGGCTGTCTGCTCAGAAATAGCTCTTGGCAGGCATGGGGGGGGGACCATATGGGACACTGGGATTTGAACCAACAACCTTTGGTGCTGGATTGGCTGCTTGCAAGGCAAACACCGCTGTGCTATCTCTCTGTTCTTTTCTTATTTTGTTCTATCTAGGCTCTTAAACTTTTTCCCAAAACCAAAGTCTACTGAGCTTAGAAACTGCAAAAGTTCATTCAATCATACTATTTACTCTTAAAAATATTCTTTTGCATCCCCATCCAGAAAAAGCTACCTTTCAGAATCCTCTTTAGAGCCATTCAACACCACCAAAATCTCCAAATTCAACTTGTATTGATTTCCCATTTGGGTCTCAAACTCCTTTTTAGGCCCCAGTCCTTGGACTCATTAATAATTGCTCATTCTTCCTTTATTATTATTTTTTTTTAAAAAAGAAGAGCTTACTAAACTTTCTGCTGCTGCTTCAATGAATTCATTGAGTCAATCATTTTCAAAAATATTCTTTCCTTTCTCTTCCATCTCTTTAGTTTTTCTTTCCATTTTTTATTTTATTTTTTAAAAACATGTTGCTTTTGGTCTTCCTAAAAATGTCTTATTATCAGTTATGTCAACGATGCAATGCATTTTCTTTAAATGCATTTAAATTTAAATTTCTTTAATTTTAAAAAATTGCTCATTCTTATACTCATCTTTTACAAATCTATAATTTCATAATAATTTCCTCTTTTTCCAGGGATGATCTCTCTAAGAGGGGGTGACTTGAACTCCTTTTTGTTCAACTGAACAGTCATATATGTGTGGCCTATGGAATCCCTGCCACCCCTCTACCTCCCAAGCACCCCGATTTATTTCCCAAGCACCCACTTTCCTTATTCTACCCTAAAAGCTGAAAATAACCACTTAGAAGTGCTCACAGGGACTCCAAACTGTTCATCTTATCACTGTCACCACTAACCCATTCTAGCACATGATGACAGATGTCCTTGGATCCTTGACTAAGAAAAAAAACCACCCCAAAAAAGAAATCCAAAAATCTCAACTCCCAAGAGAAAAAAAGAACCACCACTGGATTTAAGAAGGCAGGGAAACCTCGCGAGACTTTGAATTCTCGCTAGACCTCGCCACAAATACCCAGATGCAAAGAAATACCCGGATGCGACCGTTGCTATTTCACCGTTAGTCAGCGTTCGGGAAGGCTGGAAAGGAAGATTTCCCGCCATCTCTCTCTCTCTCTCTCTGGAGGTTCAGAGGCAGAAGTCTTCGTTCTTGGGGGTTCTTGTGGGTTCGCAAAGCCATGGATGGGGTTTGGGGACAGGAGGGAGGGAGACAGAGTGAGGATGGTTCTAGATGGTTCCAGCTCCTTATGGCGCCCCCTGGCATCAGGCCGCGAAGGACGTCATTTTCCTTCCTGATTGACTCAGAGATGCTTCCTGATTGAAATATCCCCACCCAGTCGTGTCTCTGTCCCCCTCGAAATCATAGATGGGGTGTAGGGATGGGAGTGAGGGAGACAGAGTCAGGATGGTTCTAGATGGTTCCAGCTCCTTCCTATGATGCCGCCATGGCGGCTATGATACTAGGCCGCAGCAGCAGCTTAGGGCGTCATCATCCTTCCTGACAGACTTAGTGATGCTTCCTGATTGAAATATCCCCATCCAATTATGTCTCTGTCCCCCTCGAAGTCACAGATGGGGTGTAGGGGTGGGAGGGAGGGGGACAGAGTCAGGATGGTTCTAGATTGTTCCAGCTCCTTCCTATGGCGTTGCCATGGTTGCCATGGCACTAGGCTGAAGCAGCTCAGGGTTTCATTTACCTTCCTGACAGAGTCAGTGATACTTCTCGATTGAAATATTTCCACCCAGCGTGTCTCTGTCCCCTCGAAGTCATAGATGGGGCTTGGGGACACGAGGGAAGGGGACAGAGTCAGGATGGTTCTGGATGGTTCCAGCTCCTTCCTATGGCACTGCCATGGCCGCCATGGCACTTGGCCTCAGCAGCTCAGGGCGTCATCTTCCTTCCTGACAGACTTAGTGATACTTTCTGATTGAAATATCCCCACCCAGTCGTGTCTCTGTCCCCCTCAAAGTCCTCGATGGGATGTGGGGACAGGAGGAAGGGAGACAGTCAGGATGGTTCCAGATTGTTCCAGCTCCTTCCAGCCTTTAGCTAGGCCCCATGCATGGCTGGACAGGGCAGTGTAGACTGTGCTATCTCGATTCCTTTCCTTGCCCATTTATTGAAGGACCAGTAGCTTCAAGGCAACCCTGTTTTTTTTGGGGGGGGGGGATTTGGGGCGATGAGGATCACATCTAAGGGGGGAAAGTCCTACCCCACTATACTATCACAGGGCCCTGCAAAGATTTTTTATTTAAAAATGAGCATGAAATAAGTATTAAATGATTTCTGTCTCTCACCCTCTTCCTTGTGCCATAGAGAAGTTGGCGGGCCAAGAGAACATGGACAAGCAAAAGCCCTTTACATTGTTTTTGCCACCGAGATTAAGTGGCAGTCAAGTGTCGGCAGTGAAACCTCAGACTGTGGGAGGAGAGGCGAATTACAAGGTAAAGTTTGCATTTTTGAGTCTTAATTTAGACTTGTTTTCCCCCTCCCCAATGATAATATAATTTTTAATGATTTTTTAGGAGGTACGGTCTGATTTATCCAAGAATTGCAAATTGCTTTGCTTACATATGGAGGTGTGTTTTGTTTAATGAAATTAGACTATTTTGAATGAATAGACTCTACCTCTCTCTCTAGCTATCTTTCATCTATCCTATCCTATCTATCTATCTATCTATCTATCTATCTATCTATCTATCTATCTATCTATCTATCTATCTATCTATCTATCTATCTATCATCTATCTATCCTATCTGTCTATCTATCATCTATATCTCTCTATCATCTATCAGTCTGTCTGTCTGTCTGTCTGTCTGTCTGTCTTATCATCTATCTCAGAACTTGCTTATTGCAGACCTACTTTTTCTTAAAAACTGTGAGGCAACTCATAAAACATGCTACCAAAGGGGTCCTGAGCAATAGCGCAGCAGTTGGGCGTTTGCCTTGCACAAGCAGTTTGCCTTGCACACTGCCAACCCATGATGGACCTGGGTTCGACCCCCAATGTCCCATATGGTCCCCCGAGCCAGGAGCGACTTCTGAGTGCAGAGCCAGGAGTAACCCCCTAGCGTCACTGGGTGTGACCCAAAAAGCAAAAACAAAAACAAACAAACAAAAAAAACCCACAAAACAAAACTATGCTATGAAAGAGTAAAATGGACGTTAAGGGAATAGTGCGAAGAAAGATGAAGAAAATTTGGACAAGAATGTCAACTGCTAATAAAAGTTCAGAGTATCGCTGAGCTTCAACTTTGACCCTGACTTCATGGTCAACAGGATTAGAAGGGAAATTCACTCCAAATAGTAGAGAATGAAAGTCTATCATGTTTCCCAGGAAAAACTGCTTTTTCTACTTATTGATATTTCTCATGCAGAACTTTATATCCAGTAGATGAAGCTATGAATTTTTTCAGTTATATTTTTTTCATTGCTTTAGAAAAGTTCTTCTGGCTTTGAACCTGGAGAAGTGTACCATTAAGGGGCCGGGCGGTAGCGCTAAAGGTAAGGTGCCTGCCTTGCCTGCGCTAGACTTGGACGGACCGCGGTTCGATCCCCCGGTGTCCCATATGGTCCCCCAAGCCAGGAGCGACTTCTGAGCGCATAGCCAGGAGTAACCCCTGAGCGTTACCGGGTGTGGCCCAAAAACCAAAAACCAAAAAAAAAAAAAAAAAAAAGAAGTGTACCATTAAAAGTTTTTGTTTTTGTTTTTGTTTTTGGGCCACACCCAGCTGCGCTCAGGGGTTACTCCTGGCTCTGCAGTCAGAAATTGCTCTTGGCAGGCAAGGGGACCCTATGGGGCATCAAGGGATCGAACTGAACTGCAGTCTGTCCTGAGTTGCCTGCGTGCAAGGCAAAACGCCCTGCAAATGCCACTGTGCTATCTCTCTGGCCCCTAAAAAGATTTTTATGGAGGCAGTTCTCATCTATCCAGGAAAAGCTCATAATAGACTGAAATAAAAGTATTTAAAAGGTAATTAGGGGCCGGAAAAATAGCAAAGCAGTAGAGCATAGGACATTTGCCTTGCATGTGGCTGATCCCAAACAGACTTGGGTTCAATTCCCAGCATCCTATAGGGTCCCCGAACCTGCCAGGAATGATTTCTTAGCACAGAGCCAGTAGTAACCCCTGAGCGCTGTCAAGTGTGGCCCCCAAACCTAAATAAATAAAGTTAAATAAAACACTAATTAGGGCCCGAGAGATAGCACAGCGGCGTTTGCCTTGCAAGCAGCTGATCCAGGACCAAAGGTGGTTGGTTCGAATCCTGGTGTCCCATATGGTCCCCCGTGCCTGCCAGGAGCTATTTCTGAGCAGACAGCCAGGAGTAACCCCTGAGCAATGCCGGATGTGGCCCAAACTCCCCCCCCCCAAAAAAAAAAAACCTAATTAGTTACTGATATTCTTGAATATTTACACAGAATTCATTGGACACTTTTTGGTCTAGCCTCATTTTATATCTGACAGCATTTTTGCTAGAACATTTCTTTCTTTTTGCACTTGGGCCACACCCTGTTACTCCTGACTCTGTTCTGAGTTATTCTTCGCCTTTCTTTTTTTTTTTTTTTTTGGTTTTTTGGGCCACACCCGGCAGTGCTCAGGGGCTACTCCTGGCTGTCTGCTCAGAAATAGCTCCTGGCAGGCACGGGGGACCATATGGGACACCAGGATTCGAACCAACCACCTTTGGTCCTGGATCGGCTGCTTGCAAGACAAACACCACTGTGCTATCCCTCCGGCCCCTCTTCGCCTTTCTTAAGGAAGGAAAGACCACGTGGTGCCATTGACGACCCTGGATTTTTGTATTCCAGGCATCCATTGGGTCCTTTAAGCTCTCTCTACTCCAGCATTTGCCGTTCTGAACTCTCTCTATAAAGGAATTAAGAATTTCAGTTGTTTGATTAGCTGTATATTATATTATGTTATACTGTTACGTTATATATACAATATATTGTATTATTTTATATAGAATATAAAATATAATATGTCATATATCATTGACATTATAATTATAATATATAAATATACAATAATGTTATATATTACAATATATTATATATAATATATTTTATATAATATATATTATTATATGTTATATAGTACATTATGTTATACTGTTACTGAGTGACATGGAACAATATATTTAAAAGTTTCCTCTTTTCTTTTGTAGCGTTATACCAAGTGTGTTGAAGATGTTGATTTTCCATTTGCACTGAATAACCTTTCCAAAAATGGGGAAAACATGGCTTCAAGTAAGAAACTGGAAAAATAATGTTTTTTTAACTTTGTTTATTAATTTATTGATTGGTTGTTGGGCCACACCCAGCAGTGCTCAGGGGTTAATCCTGGCTCTGCACTCAGAAATCACCTCTGGCAGGCTGGGGGACCATATGGGATGCCGGAAATCGGACTGGGTCCCTTCTGGGTCCATCGCATGCAAGGCAAATGCCCCACTACTGTGATATCTCTTCGACACCTTATGCTATCTTATATAGAAACATTTATATATGTGTATATATATATACATTGTTAGTATCAAAACTACACAAAGTATAATTTTAATAGTATTACATTATTAAGGCTAGCTATACCATAAAAACAAGATTTTAGCATTCTTAGTAGCATCTATATTTTTTCTTTCAGATCCTGCTTCACAAAAAACTCACTTTTTGTCCGTGTTTGAACAGGTCAGTTAATTTGTTTAGTTTCTGTATTGCTTGGTTGGGAAAAATAATTCTTTAGTTATTGGATTACTAATCTTTGTTATTGTCTTTGGGAAACTATCTTCAGAAATACTTTCTCATGGAAAATATTTGCTTATTTTATAGGTTGATAATTCTGACAGCTGTCACAATCAGAAAGGACCAAAAGACTCTGGTTTTGAGGTTAGAAGATTTTTCAGCTATATTAAATTTCTAATACTTGGAATGTAATTTATTATTTTATGTATTTTATTTGAAGATTCAGAAAAACTATTTCATATGTATCTTGTAAGCCCTTATTTCTCTCTTTTTTTTTTTTTTTTTTTTGGTTTTTGGGCCACACCCGGTAACGCTCAGGGGTTACTCCTGGCTATGTGCTCAGAAGTTGCTCCTGGCTTGGGGGACCATATGGGACACCGGGGGATCGAACCGAGGTCCGTCCAAGGCTAGCGCAGGCAAGGCAGGCACCTTACCTTTAGCGCCACCGCCCGGCCCTTCTCTCTTTTTCTTTAAAGTTGATGAAACATCGGGCTTTTTTTGCTTGTTTGTTTCTGTTTTGGGGCCACACCCTGTGATGGTGATGCTCAGGGGTTACTCCTGGCTATGTGCTCAGAAATCACTCCTGACTCGGAGGACCATACGAGACGCTGGGGATCAAATCCAGGTCTATCCTGGGTCAGCTACATGCAAGGCAAACGCCCTATGGCTGTGATATCACTCTGGCCCTTTTTTTTTATTTTTATTTTTGTTTTGTTTTATTTTGTTTTGGGCCACATCTGATGGTTCTCAGGGGTTATCCTGGCTCTGCACTCAGGAATTACTTCTGGCAGGCTTTGGGACCATACGGGATGCCGGGGATTGAACCCAGTTGGCAGGAGTAAGGCAAATGTACTGCTGTACTATCATTACTCCAGCCCAAAGACTTCTATATATTTTTGTGGGAGATATAAGTATTCTGTCATAAGGGAAAATTTAATTTTAAACCATATAAATAAAAAATAGAATAATAAGGGAGATGGAAATAATTTATGACAAAAGAGAATAAAATCTGCCTTTTATAAATAATTCTTTATTTTTTTGTTTTGTTTTGTTTTTTTCGGGCCACACCCATTTGATGCTCAGGGGTTACTACTGGCTAAGCACTCAGAAATTGCCCCTGGCTTGGGGGGACCATATGGGATGCTGGGGGATCGATCCGAGGTGGTGGTTTTTCCTTGGCTAGCGCTTGCAAGGCAGACATCTTACCTCTAGCGCCACCTCACCGGTCCCTAATTCTTTATTTTTTAATAAATTTTTTTTTTTTTTTTTTTTTTTTTTTTTTTGGTTTTTGGGCCACACCCGGCGGTGCTCAGGGGTTTCTCCTGGCTGTCTGCTCAGAAATAGCTCCTGGCAGGCACGAGGGACCATATGGGACACCGGGATTCGAACCAACCACCTTAGGTCCTGGATCGGCTGCTTGCAAGGCAAACTCCACTGTGCTATCTCTCCGGGCCCGATTTTTTAATAAATATTTAAGCACCATGATTACAAGCATGTTTGTAGTTGAGTTATAGTCATAAACAGAATACCCCCCTTCAGCAATGCAGCATTCCAATGCCCACCCTCCCCCTCTTCTGCCTATATTCGCGACAGGCATTCTACTTCTCTCATTCTTTAACATTGTCATGTTGTTAGTGTAGTTTTTTCCCTCACAGCATTAACCACTCTTTGTGGTGAACTTCAAATTGTGAGCCAGTCCTTTCGGCCCTTCCAGTCCTTAACTCTTTTGTCTCTGGGCTTTATTACAATAATGCCTTTAATTTTTCTTAAAACCCATAGATGAGTGAGACCATTCTGCGTCTTTCTCTCTCCCTCTGACTTATTTCATTCAGCATAATAGATTCCATGTACATCCATGTATAGGAAAATTTCATGACTTCATCTCTCCTGACCATTGTGTATATGTAGCACAGTTTCTTTAGCCACTCATCTGTTGAAGGGCATCTCATATGTTTCCAGAATCTGGCTATTGTAAATAGCGCTGTAATGAATATAGGTGTGAGGAAGGGATTTTTTTTTTTTTTTTTTTTTTTTTTGGTTTTTGGGCCACACCCGGTGACGCTCAGGGGTTACTCCTGGCTATGCGCTCAGAAGTCGCTCCTGGCTTGGGGGACCATATGGGACGCCGGGGGATCGAACCGTGGTTCGTCCTAGGCTAGCGCAGGCAAGGCAGGCACCTTACCTCCAGCGCCACCGCCCGGCCCCGAGGAAGGGATTTTTAAATTGAATTTTTGTGTTCCTAGGGTATATCCCTAGGAGAGTGGTATAGCTGGATCGTATGGGGGCTCAATGATCACAGTTTTTTGAGGGATCTTTATATTGTTTTCCATAAAGGCTGGACTAGACGACATTCCCACCAGCAGTGAATGAGAGTTCCTTTCTCTCCACATCCCTGCCAGCACTGATTGTTCTTGTTTTTTGTGATTGTGTGCCAGTCTCTGTGGAAAAAATAATTCTTTAATTAGGTGAATTTGAATATTTTACTAAGGGAAATTTGGCTTTATTTATTAAAACTTAAATATAAAAATATTTTATTTATTTATTTGTTGTTTGTTTTTGGGCCATATCTACTAATTCCTGGCTCTGTACTCAGGAATTACTCCTGGCAGTCCTCAGGGACCATATAGGATGCCAGAGATCAAACCCAGGTCAGCTGTGCTCAAGGCAAGAGCCCTATGCACTGTACCATCACTCTGGTCCCTAAAGATGTTTTTATTTGGGCCCGGAGAGATAGCACAGCGGTGTTTGCCTTGCAAGCAGCCGATCCAGGACCAAAGGTGGTTGGTTCGAATCCCGGTGTCCCATATGGTCCCTCGTGCCTGCCAGGAGCTATTTTTGAGCAGACAGCCAGGAGTAACCCCTGAGCACTGCCGAGTGTGGCCCAAAAACCAAAAAAAAAAAAAAAAAAAAAAAAAAAGATGTTTTTATTTATTTATTTATTTTGGTTTTGGGGCTATACCAGGCAGTGTTCAGGAATTACTCCCGACTTTGCGCTCGGAATCATTCCTGACAGGTTTAGGGGACCACATGGGATGTTGGGAATCAAACCTGGGTCCATCCTGGGTCAGTTGCATGGAAGGCAAAAGCCCTACCGTAACTGTGGTATCTCTCTGGCCCCCCATAGACGTCTTTCAATGGAAAATTGGGGTGGAGAGATAGAATATATATCTCTAGTTCTATCCCCCACACCACACACTTTTCTCGGTATGGTCCTGGTGCCCTTCTCATGGCAGGGGTGGAGCAGCATAGCATCCTTGCACCCTTGTATGACTTAGTGAGCTTGTTGGCTGAGAATTATGAGGAGTGGCTGTAGGGCCACCTGTGCCTACTGGGGATATTTGTGGCTTAATAGAGTGCTGTATATCTGTTCCTACGATTAAAGTATCTCAAAATTAAATTTAGTTTTTGATGATAGAACTACCTGCAAAGAGAAAAATTAGCATAATTAAAAATAACCTTACAATGTCAGAATGTACCATGCAGGAAATGCAAATTATATCCAAACAAAACATCAGGCTCAATAGGAGATTGTTATTTTTCATGTATTTTAAACTTCAAATCCTCTAGTGAATTCTCCAATTTTATTTTATTTATTATTTTATATATTTATTTATTTTTGGATTTTGGGCCACACTCGATGACGCTTGGATTATTTCTGGCTATGCACTCAGAAATCGCTCCTGACTTGGGGGACCATGTGGTACACTGGGGAACGAACCAAGGTCCATCTCGGTTAGCTGCATTCAAGGCAAATGCCCTACCGCTTGTGCCACCGCTCTGGCCCAAATCCTCCAATTTTATAACCAAAGTATTTCATTAAAGACAATTATTAAAATTTTTATATTTTCTGTAGAGATGTATTTTAGCTTTAAACTAATCAAGCTTCCTCATTAAGTTAATTCTAACTTTTGAAGTAGATACATTTTAGTGTTTTTTGTTTTTGTTTTTTTGTCCATACCTGGCTCTGCTCAGTGTTCACTCCTGGCTCTGTGCTCAGGGATCACTCCTAGCAGTGCTTGGGGGAACCTTATAGGGTGCTGGGGATTGAGCCTAGGTGTACTCCATGAAAGGTAAATACCCTACCTGCTGTACTATGGTCTGGCCCACATTCTAGTGGTTTTTGTTTATTTCTTTGTTTTTTTGGCCCCTCCTGGTGGTGCTAAAGGCTGAATTCTGGCTCTGCTCTTAGGGATCTCTCCAGGCAGGCGTGGGGAACCATCTTGGGTGCCAGGGAATGAACCTGGGTAGGTCATATGCAAGGCAAACAAATACCTTACTCACTGTACTATCACTCTGGCCCCATTAGAGTTAATATAGTTTCAGTAAGAAATTAAGCATAAATGGAAGAGATTTGGTCTTGTTTTTATTTTTGGCTCATACCCACTAGTAGTGTTCAGTCTTTTTTCCTGGCTCTGCTCTCATGGATCATTTCTGTGGGACTCTAAGGACCATATGGGATGCTGGGGATGGAACTCCAGCCAGTAGCATGCAAGGCAAGCTTTCTAGCAGCTGCTCTATTGCTCCAGCCCCATAGATTTGGTCTTAACTGTTGTTGCTCATGGATGGTTTAATAAGGCAGCTATTAATTGATTGAAGATTGTTATACATTTTAATAATACTCTTTGAAAATTTATTTTAATAGGATTCAGAACCTGTTGGCAAATTGTATTCAAAACTTTATAAGGAGGCTGAAAAGATCAAGAAATGGAAACTTAGTGCAGAATCTGAACTGAAGCAGAAAGAAATTAAATTGCAAGAAAATAGAAGGGTAATTGAAGCCCAGCGAAAAGCGATCCAAGAACTACAGGTACAAGATCTGGAACTGAAAATACAGTATAGTAAATCTTGACATCATGCTATATAAAATGGAGAGTTATTTCAAATTAAGTTGGGCTTACTACAATGATGTGCATTTTAAGGATAATATTTTGTTTAAGTTTCAATTTATATCTTAAGATCTTAGTTGTCTTTCAACTTTAGAACATTCACAGAGAACAATTTGAACATAACAATGCAGTTAATAAGGGAAATGAAATACTTTAGAATTGTTTTGTTTTTTTTTGGTTTTTGGGTCACACCCGGCGGTGCTTAGGGGTTACTCCTGGCTGTGTGCTCAGAAATAGCTCCTGGCAGGCACGGGGGACCATATGGGACACCAGGATTCGAACCAACCACCTTTGGTCCTGGATTGGCTGCTTGCAAGGCAAACACCGCTGTGCTATCTCTCTGGGCCCGAAATACTTTAGAATTGTTAAGGAAAGTATTATTTTATATAAAGATTAATAGGTCTATTTAATGACACTTTGAAGTGAAAAATATTTAAAAATATAAATTGGCTTGGAACAAAGATACTATCATTTGAAATGTTTAGAAATTATATTTCATTAAAATATTATATGATACATTTTGTATCAAAGTTTGCAAGCTTGATTTTTGGGTAAAAAGATGAAACCTAAATTATTTTGAGGACTTTTTTTGTGTGAACAAAGAATTCTTATAGATTGTGGCATGTTACCAAGGAACTACTGATTGATAATCACATTCATATTTTTGCAATGCTGAGCAAAACATGATGGATTATTTTGTTTTATAAATTAGTTTGAGAATGAAAAAGTAAGCTTGAAGTTAGAAGAAGGAATTCAGGAAAACAAAGATTTAATGAAAGAGTAAGTAATAATTTAATTTGTTCTTTCTAAATTTATTTTTATTTCAAATTTATTACTTGAATAATTTTTCTCTGGTTACACCTGGAGGTACTTGAGGGGGGACCCACTCCTGGCAATGATCTGGGGAACAGTACAGGACCCTGACGATTAAACTTGCATTGGCCAAGTGCAAGGGAGATGCCTTACCAACTGTACTATCGCTCTCCTTTTCTGTTTCAAAGTTTTCTCAATATGATCCTTTTAATTCTATTCACATTGCAGCATAAGGCATGATTTTATCTTTTCTTACAGATGAGTAGTAGTCCATTGTGTATAATACACATATACTAAAATTTTTTTATTAACTCATTTGTTATTGCTCATTTGGGTTGTTTCCAGATCTTCACTAGTGTCAGTCATACTGAAATATGAATATAGGTATGCATATGACTTTTCACATTAATGTCTTGTGTTCTTTGGATAGATGTTGAGACGGGGAAATCTTGGTTCATACAGGAGTTTTTCTCTTGCTTATTTTAAATTTATTTTTATTAAAACCACAATTTATAAAGTTATCGAAATGCAGTTTCAGGTTTATAATATTCCAACACCAATCCTACCACCATTGTGACCTTCCCTCCTCCAATCCCCTAACCTGCCCACTTAGCAGTGCATAACAAATTTACTTTATGTTGCTTGTTCCAAAAAAAAAAACTAAAAGAAAAGGTAAATGGATTATAAGAAAATAAGTCAATATAAGTCTGTTTGTAATGATTTATTTCTATGCAATTTTAACCCATGTAAATGAATTCAAATAATTTAACATAATACAACGTGCCTATTCTTACTTATAAAAATGAATTTTCAGCTTTGGCATCTAAAAAGAAGTTACACTTTTTTTTTGTGGTTTTTGGGTCACACCCGGCAGTTCTCAGGGGTTATTTCTGGCTCCAGGCTCAGAAATTGCTCCTGGCAGGCGGGGGGACCATATGGGACGCCGTGATTCGAACCGATGTCCTCCTGCATGAAAGGCAAACGCCTTACCTCCATGCTATCTCTCCTGCCCAAAGAAGTTATACTTTTTAAAAAAATTTTGTGCCACACATAGTAGTGGACTTGCTAGTTACATGTGTGGACTTACACACATAGTACTTAAGGACTTACTTGGGGATCAATCCCTGCAGTGCTTGAGACTGTCTGGAGTATCAGGGAATGTTCCCAGGTCAGCTGTGTTCAGGGCAAGCTATCTGCTTGCTGTACTGTCTCTCGCGCCCCTTTTTTCAGTTTTCTCAATACTGTTTTTTAGTGAAGCTAAACTGGAAACATACCCACATCTATGAACGAGCATTCCTTTCCACTGCATCTCTGCCATGAGTTGTTTCCGGACTGTGTGATGTAAGCCTGCCACATGTAACCTTTATTATGATAAATAATGCTCATTTTCCCAGTTTCTTTCTGAAAATTAAAAATAATGACTTTTTTCATAGTGTTTGTTGATTTTTCTCAGGTGACTTCTCTGCAACTATTGTGTGATAGTACAGGGAGTAGAGTTCTTGTTTTGCATGCTGCCAACCTGGGGTTGATTCCATGTGTCCATATGGTCCTCCAACACAGCCAGGAGTAATTCCTGAGTGTGTGAACATTGCTGGATGTGGCCAAAATATCAAGCAAAAAGTCTCAAGTGGCCAGGAATTCACACACACACACACACACACACACACACACACACACACACACACACACACACACACACACACACACACACCACCACACCACCACCACCACCACCACCACCACCACCAGCCACACACACACACACACACCCCACCACCACCAGCCACACACACACACACACACACACACCACCACACCACACCACACCACACACACACACACACACCACCACACCACACCACACCACACACACACATACACACCCTGGTGTTTCCAAAATATTTTATGTGTATCATATAATTCTTAAGCTGAGCACCTTCTTTGTATATGGGAGCACATGTTTAGTTCTGATACTACCCTGAATACTGCTGTGAGTGAACCCTGAGCCTGGAACTGTTAATATCCCCTGAGTAATATTTCGGGTAGCCAAAAAGGAAGAGAGATAGGAAGAGAAAGAGGAGGAGGATTGGAGGGAGACCAAACTCTTTTCAAAGGAGGTAGCTAATTAGACAATTTTGCTAATCTTTTTCTTCTGACATTTATGAACAGCATGTAAATATGAAATTTAAAATGTATTTAAGAACTACATATTATGTTTAATAGCATGTATGATTTTGAGACAACATGCATATTTTTTGTTTCAGAAATAATGCTACAAGGCATTTATGTAATGTGCTTAAAGAAACCTGTGCCCGATCTGCAGAGAAAGCAAAGAAATGTAAATATCTTTCCTATTTAATGTGATTGTGTCAGTTTATTATTATTTTAATGGTGGGAGTAGAGAGAAGACGTTGCCATTTTACATTTTTGGGAGTCAATTTTCACAATTTATTAAAATAGTAATTAATGTGTCTTTTAAACTTTGAAAGCACAAACATTTAAAAATATATCTCTTGGCCGGAGAAATAGTGTGGAGGCAGGGTGTTTGCTTGCATGCAGAAGGACAGTGGTTCAAATCCTGGCATCCCATATGGTCCCCTGGGCCTGCCAGAAGCATAGAGCCAGGAGGAACTCCTGAGCACTTCTGGGTGAATGAATAGAACTGTACCTCTCTCTACCTATCTTTTGTCTATCTATCTATCTATCTATCTATCTATCTATCTATCTATCTATCTATCTATCTATCTATCTATCTATCTATCAATCATCTATCTATCTATCTATCTATCTATCTATCCATCCATCCATCTATCATCTATCATCTATCATCTATCATCTATCATCTATCTATCTATCTATCTATCTATCTATCTATCTATCTATCTATCTATCTATCCATCTATCATCTATCTACCTACCTACCTACCTATCTACCTACCTACTTTATATATACAATATATACATCATATATTATATAATATATATATATATATATCTTAACAAACTGGGGAAATGAAAAAAAAAGTGGATGGGGGGCCGAGAGATAGCATGGAGGTAAGGCGTTTGCCTTTCATACCTTTCAGTGGTTCAAATCCCGGCGTCCCATATTGTCCCCTGAGCTCGACAGGAGTGATTTCTGAGCATAGAGCCAGAAGTAACCCCTGAGCGCTGACAGGTGTGACACAAAAACCAAAAAAAAAAAAAAGAGTGGATGGGACTCTGGGCCAAATGGTCTCAGGAACATCATAGAGTGGAAATAAAAATGGTCAGTCCTAGGGTGCCAGAGAGATAACATGGAGATAAGGCGTTTGCCTTGCATGCAGAAGGACAGTGGTTCAAATCCCAGCATCCCATATGGTCCCCTGAGCCTGCTGGGGGGTGACTTCTGAGCACAGAACCAGGAGTAACCCCTGAGCGCTGCCGGGTTGACCCAAACAGCAACAACAACAACAACAACAACAACAAAATGTTCAGCTCTAACTCCTCAAATCAATGTCAATGACAGTAGAATCAAGGGACCCAAATGATAACAAACTATACATAAAATGGACCTGTTATGGTAGCAGTCCAGGGGGTTAAGGGTGGAGGTATGGATGCATGTGGGGGACTTTGGTGGAGGGAGGTCAACACTGGTGGTGGGAATGTCACTGATTCACTGTCACTATGTTACTGAAACACAACTGTAAAAAAACGTGTAAAAAGGGCCTGGAGAGATATCACAGCAGCGGTGTTTGCCTTGCAAGCAGCCGATCCAGGACCAAAGGTGGTTGGTTCGAATCCCAGTGTCCCATATGGTCCCCGGTGCCTGCCAGGAGCTATTTCTGAGCAGACAGCCAGGAGTAGCCCCTGAGCAACGCCGGGTGTGGCCCAAACACCAAAAAAAAAAAAAAAAAAAAAAAAAAAAACACGTGTAAAAAAAGCATTTTGGGGGCCGGAGAGATAGCATGGAGGTAAGTCTTTTGCCTTTCATGCAAAAGGACGGTGGTTCAAATCCTGGCATCTCATATGGTCCCCCGTGCCTGCCAGGGGCGATTTCTGAGCATGGAACCAGGAGTAACCCCTGAGCGCTGCCGGGTGTGACCCAAAAACCAAAAACCAAAAAAAAAAGCATTTTGAACAACAATATATGTGTGTGTGTGTGTGTATATGTATATGTATATATATATATATATATATGTGTGTGTGTATATATGTATATATATATGTGTGTGTGTGTGTGTGTGTGTGTGTGTATAAAGATACATGTGGCAGGGCCGGAGAGGTGGTGCTAGAGATAAGGTGTCTGCCTTGCAAGCGCTAGCCAAGGAAGGACCGGGTTCAATCCCCTGGCATCCCATATGGTCCCCCCCCCCAAGCCAGGGGCGATTTCTGAGTGCTTAGCCAGGAGTAACCCCAGAGCATCAAACGGGTGTGGCCTGAAAAAAAAAAAGAGATACATGTGGCATTTATAGTTAATTTCTCTATCAGTGGAAGTGTGATCTTGAGATTAACTTTTCTTTCTGTCTAGAACAAATAGGAAAGTGAGTAAAAAATATAACATTCTGGGGCCGGAGAGATAGCATGGAGGTAAAGCATTTGCCTTTCATGCAGAAGGACAGTGATTTGAATCCCGGCATCCCATATGGTCCCCCGTGCCTGCCAGGAGCAATTTCTGAGCCTGGAGCCAGGAATAACCCCTGAGCACTGCCGGGTGTGACCCCAAAACCACAATATATATATATATATATATATATATATATATATATATATATATATATATATATATAACATATTGTATGACAAGACTGTTTATAATAGAAAATACCCATAAAAAGTTATGCTGAAGACATAAGTATTTAAGAATAATCCTGCAGTATTTATTTATATAAATAAACAATAAAGCATTCCAATAAAAGAATATTCATAGCCGGAGAGATAGCATGGGGGTAAATCGTTTGCCTTGCATGCAGAAGATTGGTGGTTCAAAACCCGGCATCCCATATGGTCCCCTGAGCCTGCCAGGAGCGATTTCTGAGCGTAGAGCCAGGAGTAACCCCTGAGCGTGGCCGGGTGTGACCCCCCTCAAAAATTCATAGTTTTACTTTATGCATATGTTGATTTTTCATTTTAATTTTTAGATTTTTCATTTTGATGAAAAATCTAAAAATCTATCAAAAATACTGGTTTTATCTTTACCATTAATTTTGTTTGTTTGTTTTTCAGCCACACCCAGTGATGCTCAGGGGTTACTCCTGACTGTGCACTCAGAATTCACCCCTGCCAGACTGGGGGACCATATGGGATGCCAGGGGATGGAACCGCAGTTTGTCCTAGGCTTGAGCGCGCAAAGAAGACGCCTTACTGCTTGTTCCACTGCTCTGGCCCACTTTATCATTTATTTAATGCTTTGCTTTACTTTGTTTCTGCCAAGCATCTCTTGAGGAATACATTCTACCTGTTTTTTCAGAGTATAGGCTGTTTTTCTTAGTTTCATTGATACATACAGTTGACTGATAAAGAAATAGTCTGGGGATGGGGCTGGGTAGGTGGCGCTGGAGGTAAGGTGTCTGTCTGCCTTGCAAGCGCTAGCCAAGGAAGGACCGCGGTTCGATCCCCCGGCGTCCCATATGGTCCCCCCAAGCCAGGGGTGATTTCTGAGCACATAGCCAGGAGTAACCCCTGAGCGTCAAACGGGTGTGGCCCAAACCCCCCCCCAAAAAAAAGAAAGAAATAGTCTGGGGGCCCGGAGAGATAGCACAGCAGCATTTGCCTTGCAAGCAGCCGATCCAGGACCAAAGGTGGTTGGTTTGAATCCCGGTGTCCCATATGGTCCCCCGTGCCTGCCAGGAGCTATTTCTGAGCAGACAGCCAGGAGTGACCCCTGAGCAACACTGGGTGTGGCCCAAAAACCAAAATAAAATAAAATAAAATAAGAAATAGTCTGGGGGGCCAGAGAGATAGCAGGGAGGTAGGGCATTTGCCTTGCATGCAGAAGGACAGTGGTTCGAGTCCCAGCATCCCATATGGTCCCCCAAGCCTGCCAGGAGTGATTTTTGAGCATCGAGTCAAGAGTAACTCCTGAGCGTTGCCTTGTGTGACCAAAAACAAAACAAAACAAAACAAAACTGAAAAAGAGAAAAAGAAATAGTCCTGGGCCAGGGCGATAGCACAGCAGTAAGGCCTTGCACACTACGAACACAGGACATAATCCCGGTATTCCATATGAGCCTGCCAGTAGTCTGCCAGGAGCAAATTCTGAGCACAGAGCCAGGAGTATCCCCTGAGCACTGCCAGATGTGACACTCCCCTTCCCCAGAAAAAAAATAGTCTGAAGGGCAGGAGCAGTAGCACAGTGGGGAGGGTATTTGCCTTTTACATGGCTGACCCAGGTTCAATCCCTGGCATTCCATATAGTCCCCTGAGACTGCCAGGAGTAATTTCTGAACACAGAGGAGAAACTCCTGATGGGTGTGGCACAAAACCAAAACTAAATGTACAAACACCCCCTCCGAAAAGTAAAAAAACAAAATAAACATAAAGAAAGTAATGGTATGGAGTGATACGGTAGGCAGTGATAGTACAGTAGTACAAGTAGTACAAGGTGCTCACCTTGCATGCGACCCCCTCATGCTTGATCTTTGGCATCTTATGTGGTCCCATGAACTTGCCAGGAGTGATTCTCGAGTGCAGAGTTAGGAGTAACCCCTGAATACATCCAGGTATGGCCCCCAAACCAAGCCAAACCAATAAACAGAAAGGTAACCATTTAAAGCTGGAGAAACAGTTCTTTTCTCGATTTTGTTTAAATTATCAGATAGTGAAGAGGTTTTAAGAATCTTTTTCTGGGGGCTGGCGAGGTGGTGCTAAAGGTAAGGTGTGTGCCTTGCAAGCGCTAGCCAAGGAAGGACTGCCGCTTAGCCAGGAGTAACCCCTGAACATCAAATGGGTGTGGCCCGAAAAACCAAAAAAAAAAAAATCTTTTTCTGTTGTTGTTCTTGGGCCACACCTGGTGACGCTCAAGGGTTACTCCTGACTACGCACTCAGAAATCCTACTTGGCTGGGAAAGGAAGAAATGTTTGTTCAAAAGAGAAAATAGGCTTCTTCAGAGGGGAAATAAGCAAGCAAAGACCAGCACATAAGATTCTTGTTGAGGGGTCGGCGAAATAGCATGGAGGTAAGGCGTTTACCTTTCATGCAGAAGGTCATCAGTTCGAATCCCGGCATCCCATATGGTCCCCCGTGCCTGCCAGGAGCAATTTCTGAGCACGAAGCCAGGAAAAACCTCTGAGCACTGCCGGGTGTGACCCAAAAACCAAAAACTAAAAAAAAAAAAAAAAAAAAAAAAAAGATTCTTGTTGAAAGGGAGAACTCAGACTTGAAGAGCATCTTCCATCTGGATTCTTAGCTTACTCCTTTTGTTTTGATATTGTAGCTTTTTATTTACTCAAAAAAATTTTTTTTTGCTTTTTGGGCCACACCCATTGAGGCTCAGGGGTTCCTCTTGGCTCCGTGCTCAGAAATTGCTCCTGACTTGGGGGACCATATGGGATGCCGGGGGATCTAATCGCGGTTTGTTCTAGGTTAGCAAGCTCAAGGCAAATGCCCTACTGCTTGCACCACTGCTCTGGCCCTCTTAATTTATTTTTGTTTTTGAAGTGCTGGGGATTGAATTCAGGATTTCAAACACATGCAAAATATGTTTTACCACTGAACCACATCCTTGATGTTTTATCCTATAGTTTTCTTTTTTTAAAAAAAAAATATGGAATGCTTCACGAATGTGCGTGTCATCCTTGCGCAGGGGCCATGCTAATCTCTGTATCGTTCCAAGTTTAGTATATGTGCTGCCGAAACGAGCACTATCCTATACTTTTTTATTTAAAATGTATTTTTAGGGGCCAGAGTGATAACACAGAGGGTAGGGCATTTGCCTTGCATGCAGCCAACCTGGGTTCGATCTCTGGCATCTCACCTGGTCCCTTGAGCCTGCCAGGAATGGTTTCTGAGCACAGAGCACTCTTGAGTGCCACTCCCTGGCTCTGCATTCAGGAATTACTTTTGACAGTGCTTGGAGGGACCATGTGGGATGCTGGGGATTGAACCCAGATTGACCACATACAAGGCAAATGCCCTACTTGCTGTGCTATCACTCTGGTCAGAGTCTCTATTTTTAATTATAAAATGTATTTTTCTTGGGCCATACCTGGCCATACTCAGAGTTCATTTCTGGCTCTCTGCTCAGGGATCATTCCAGGAGGTGCTGAGGGAGCATATATGGTGCTGGTGATTAAACTAAAATCAGCTACTTGGAAGGCACTTAGACTGTCTCTCTTTCCTTCCATATTTGTTAAGGTTCTGTGTTTAAAAAGAAATATTCTAGGGGCCGGAGAGATAGCATGGAGGTAAGGCGTTTGCCTTTCATGCAGGAGGTCATAGGTTCGAATCCCGGTGCCCCATATGGTCCCCCGTGCCTGCCAGGAGCAATTTCTGAGCCTGGAGCCAGGAATAACCCCTGAGCACTGCCGGGTGTGACCCAAAAACCAAAAAAAAAAAAAAAAAAAAAAAAAAGAAATATTCTAGAATAGATGGTAAGGACTATTCTTACCACTAAGAAAAACAGCAGTGAGCAGTTCCTGATAGAGTGTGTTCTAGTGGAGGGACATAGCGCATGTGTGAAAATATGTTAGGTGATGACAACTGCTTAAAGGAGAGACTAAGAGACCATTTAGGTATAGGGGAATTAGGGAAGGTTTTTTTTTTTTTTTTTTTTTTCCCCGATTGAAGTGTGAAATTGGTTAAATATCCATATAAAGTGAGCAGTTAGCCATGCAGCTATTTAGGGGATGGATATTTCAGACTTAGCAAGTAGGAAGCAAAAAGTTTCTAGTAGGAAGTCTTTTAATCTTTCTCAAGTTCCTTAAAAATGGAGAGTCAGTGCTCTACCTTTGGTATTTTTTACCTTATGCCTATTTTCCCCCATGTGTTCTAATTTCTACTAAACATTCCTCTGGATTTCTAATTTTCTAGATATTTCTATTCTCATTCATCATTTTATTCTAAATTTATTTTCATTTCAGGTTATATATAAATATTAATTAAAATGATTTTACTTTTGCATTTTAGATTTTGGGGGCCTCTGATAATAAGGAGACCATGGGACATTTTCCAATAATTTTTGGCCAACTGGGCTGGATGGTTCAATGCTAGGTTAAGATGTAGTGCTAGGGCCCGGAGAGATAGCACAGCGGCGTTTGCCTTGCAAGCAGCCGATCCAGGACCAAAGGTGGTTGGTTCGAATCCCGGTGTCCCATATGGTACCCCGTGCCTGCCAGGAGCTATTTCTTTTTTTTTTTTTTTTTTTTTTTTGGGTCACACCCGGCAGTGCTCAGGAGTTACTCCTGGCTCCATGCTCAGAAATTGCTCCTGGCAGGCACGGGAGACCATATGGGACGCCGGGATTCGAACCGATGACCTTCTGCATGAAAGGCAAACGCCTTACCTCCATGCTATCTCTCCGGCCCCCAGGAGCTATTTCTGAGTAGACAGCCAGGAGTAACCCTTGAGCACCGCCGGGTGTAACCCAAAAAAAAAAAAAAAAAAAAAAAAGATGTAGTGCTGCTCAGGTCCTACAGGGCTGGGATGACCTCATTGGTGCTCCAAGTCTCTACAGCTTCTCTTGGTAGTACTGAGAGGGATTCCAGAGTTACACTCAGTAATGCTCAGGAGAATGTGATAGTGAGGTTTGAACCAGAATCCTGCTCCAGCAATATATGCACCCTAACCTCTGTACTGTGCTATTTATCTTGTTCCACATTTTATATTTTTTTTATTTCTGTGCTGAATATTTAAGCTTAGCAATTTTTCTCCACAAATGAGTAAACATTGTTTGATTTAAGGTATGTTTGTGTCCAAATACTGGGTAATAATCTGAATTCCCTTGTGTTTTGTTGTCTCTCTTCTAGATATTAGTTATTTCATTATTTTTCATTATCTTTGTTTTCTAAATACTTGAAATGATGTTACATTTTCCAAATTATTTGAATGTTGAGTACTTCTAGATTATATTCTGGACTTTTTTTTTTTGTTGTTTGGTTTTGTTTTTGGGCCACACCTGGTGATGCTCAGGGGTTACTCCTGGCTATGTGCTCAGAAATTGCTCCTGGCTTTGGGGGACCATATGGGACTCTGGGGGATGGAACTGCGGTTCGACCAAGGTCAGTGCATGCAAGGCAAATGCTACCGCTGTGTCACTGCACCAGCCCCTATATTCTGGACATTTTGAATATCATGAGTTTCTGGGTTTTGTTTGTTTGTTTGTTTTGGGGCCAAACTCGGTGACACTCAGAGGTTACTCCTGGCTGTGTGCTCAGAAGTTGCTCCTGGCTCAGGGGACCGTATGGGATGCTGGTTATCGAACCCAGGTCAGTCCTGGGCCAGCCGCATGCAAGGCAAACACCCTACCACTGTGCTATCACTTCGGCCCTTTTTTAAAGCAGCTTATTATTTATATATTTATTTATTTATTTATTTATTTATTTATTTATTTATTTATTTATTTATTTATTTATTTATTGGTTTTTGGGCCACACCCGGCGGTGCTCAGGGGTTACTCCTGGCTGTCTGCTCAGAAATAGCTCCTGGCAGGCACGGGGAACCATATGGGACACCGGGATGCGAACCAACCACCTTTGGTCCTGGATCGGCTGCTTGCAAGGCAAACGCCGTTGTGCTATCTCTCCGGGCCCTTCTTTCTTTTTTTTTACCTTGCGGTTTTTTTCTTTATTTAAACATCTTGATTACATATATGATTGTGATTAGGTTTCGGTCATGTAAAGAACACCCCCCATCACCAGTGCAACATTCCCACCACCAATGTCCCAAATCTCCCTTCATACCACCCCACCTCCACCTGTACTCCAGACAGGTTTTTCAGTTCCCTCATTCATTCACATGACGATGGTGGTTCTCTGTGTAGTTATTTCTATAACTGCACTCACCACTCTTTGTGGTGGGCTTCATGAAGTGAGCTGGAAGTTCCAGCCCTCCTCTCATTGTCTCTGAGGATTGTTACAAAAATGACTTATTTTTCTTAAAACCCATAGATGAGTGAGACTATTCTGCATCTCTCTCTCCCTCTGACTTATTTTGCTCAGCATGATAGATTCTATGTACATCCATGTATAGGAAAATTTCATGACTTCATCTCTCCTGATGGCTGCATAATATTCCATTGTGTATATGTACCACTTGTTTTCTTTTTAAAGGAAGTCTCTACACTGTGTTCACAGAAGTTGAACCTAGATGATAGACCCACCAACAGTGAATAAACATTTTGTTGTTGTTGTATTCACATCAAATTAGTTGTTTTCAGTCTTTTAGACATGTCATTCCCATTGGAATGAGATTGTATCTCATTGTAGTTTTTTTTTTTATTTTCTTGATAATAAGTAATATATGAACACTTTTTTTTCTGGTTCCCTGGCCAACCTTGTGTCTTCTTTAGAGAAGTTACTGTCATCTTCTCTTCCCATTTTTTTTAAAATGAATTATTGACTATTTTGTGGAACTTTGTGAATGTTTTATCTGTTTTGGTTATTAGCTCTTCAACTGATATATCATGTGGTTAATTATTTTCTATCATTAAATAGCTTGTCTTAAGGCAAATTTTTTTTCTTTGGAGGGGGTCACACCCGGCGGTGCTCAGGGGTTACTCCTGGCTCTGCACTCAGAAGTCACTCCTGCAGGCTGGGGGACCATGTGGGATGCCGGGATTCGAACCACCGTCCGTCATGGGTTAGCTGCAAATGCTCTAACACTGTGCTATCTCTAGATTCTTGTTGTTGGGCTTTGTGTTTTATATATCTTGGATATTAAATGTGTACTTTAAAAAAGATCTTTTGGTGGCCATACCCAATGATGCTCAGACCTTACTCCTGGTTCTTTGCTTAGGAATTATTCCTGGTGAGTCTCAGGGTCTTGGGTATCAAATCTGGGTCAGCCATGTGCAAGGCAAGCTGTACTACCTGCATTGGTACTTATGCTGCTCTGAAAGATTTGGATACCAAAGTTTTTCATTAATGTAGGGTTTAAAAATGTTTATCTTTTCTGAGGCATTTTGAGTAATTTAAAATAATTTAAAGCATAATTATTTAAATTTTTAATTTTTATATTTTATATTAATAGGTGAATATGAATGTGAAGAAACTAGGCAAGCTTATATTGAACTAAATAATAACATTGAGGTAAGTGGGAGTGAAAACTTGAATATTTTAATTAATTAATCTTGGGGGCTTTGGGACTATACCTTGAAGTGTAAGCGAAGAGGGAATACAATCTCTCTAGCACCCAAATTTGAATATTTTAAATAGAGGCACTGTTGGGGCTGGAGAGATAGCATGGAGGTAAGGCGTTTGCCTTTCATGCAAGAGGTCATCGGTTTGAATCCCAGCGTCCCATATGGTCCCCCGTGCCTGCCAGGAGCAATTTCTGAGCATGGAGCCTGAGCACTGCCGGGTGTGACCCAAAAACCACAAAAAAAAAAAAAAAAATAGAGGCACTGTTAATTATAGTATCTTAAACAACTATTCTTGCTAAAGGAATTATTTTATATTGTGTCTATTATCCTTCTCTACTATTGTATCTAAAATATCTTTCTATTCAGTCATTCTTCCTCTTCATCTTTTATAATTTATTTGCTGTACATGTGTGCAAACACTGAAATTTAAATTAGTTCCTTTATGGTGAGGATTTTGTCCTGTATTGTAAGTGCCTAAAGCTTTATCTGCAGATAATGCATACTTAGTAGCTTTTTAGTTAAGTAAATAAAAGAATATTTTGATTGTGCAATTTGTTGAATGAACTCACACTACCACTAATAGAAGTGTAATTTAGAGGCCAGAGCAATGGTGCACAAATGGTAAGGCATCTTCCTTGCCCATGCTAGCCTAGAACAGACCACGGTTTGATCCCCCAGCGTCTCATATGGTCCCCCAAGCCATATTTCAAAATATGTAATTTTATGTATTTTCTTTTTTTTATGTATTTATTTTTTTCACTCATCTATGGGTTTTGAGAAAAATGAAAAACATTTGTGTAATGATTCTCAGAGACAAAATAGAGGAGGATTGGAGGGTCAAGCTCCCGACATGAAGCTCACCACAGAGATTGTTAGGTGCAGTCACAGAAATAATTACATTGAGAACTATCATAACAAAATATGACGGAATGAGGGAAGTAGAAAGCCTGTCTAAGGTACAGGCCAGTGTGGGGTGGGGAGAGGGACACCTGGGATATTGGTGATGGGAATGCTGCACTGGTGAAGGTATTTTTTTGTATATATATAAATCAAGAGAATTTTATGTTGGGGCCGGCGAGGTGGCGCTAGAGGTAAGGTGTCTGCCTTGCAAGCGCTAGCCAAGGAAAGGTTCGATCCCTGGCGTCCCATATGCCCCCAAGCCAGGGGCAATTTCTGAGCCTGTAACCCTTGAGCATCAAACGGGTGTGACCCGAAAAACCAAAAAAAAAAAAAAAAAAAAAAAAAGAGATAATTTTATGTATTTTTCTTACCCACTTAAGTATAAACTACTTAAGGCCTCTTTTCCTTAGAATCTAAATTACACTTCTTTTTTTGTTTGTTTTGTTTTTGGCCTACACCCAGTGACACTCAGCAGTTACTCCTGGCTATGCGTTCAGAAATCGCTCCTGGCTTGGGGGACCATATGGGACACGGGGGGATTGAACTGTGGTCTGTCCTAGGTCAGTTGTGTGCAAGGCAAATGCCCTACCACTGCATCACCGCTCTGGCCCCTAGAGTTGTATATTTTTAACACTGATAATCACATGATAAATGTATTAATATTTTCATTTGTAGAAAGTCTTAAGAAAACCTTAAATTTAATTCTTAAAAATTAAACATTTTTAGAAAATGATAACAGCTTTTGAGGATCTTCGTGTGCAAGCTGAGAATTCTAGACTGGAAATGTGTTTTAAGTGTAGGTGTCCTATTTAATTTTTTTTTATTTTCTGCCTTTTATATTCTTGCTAGACTTGTAGTTCGTTGCCACTTTAGCCTGATGCTTCCACTATTTTCAATTTTGAATTACATGTAGTTTTCTAAACTCCTCAAAATCTTTTGTGCAATGTATCTCTGAAGTGTGTCTGAGAATTGGTCTATATATAAACCACTATTTTCCCTTCAAAGACATATTTTTGCTGAAACCAGACTTATGATTTGTGTTTGATTTTTTAGAGGAATGATTTTCTACTATTTTAAAATTTCTTGCTCAAGTTTCATATTAAAATATTTATATACATGGGCCGGGAAGGTGGCGCTAGAGGTAAGGTGTCTGCCTTGCAAGCGCTAGCATAGGATGGACCATGGTTCGACCTCCCCCTCCCCCCCCCCCCCCGCATTCCATATGGTCCCCCCCAAGCCAGGAGCGATTTCTGAGCACATAGCCAGGAGTAACCCCTGAGCATCAAATGGGTGTGGCCCAAAAACAAAAAAACAAAAAATATATTTATATACAATATATTTTAAATATTATTTCAGATAAATGTACTTAGAGAATAAAATGTTATCATTGTACTATTTAAAAAGTTACAGAAATGTCATAATTATATTTTTGTAATATTTACATTTTATATTTTACTAAACAAAAAGTATCAAGAAGACAGTTTTATCTTGCAAGAAATCTTTGTGTTTTAATATTTTGGTAAGTAGTGAGCTAAAATGAAGTACCAGAAACACATTTTTATAAAATATTAAAGTAGGACATATTCAATATTTTATTTTAGGATATTAAGGTTTATTTTTTATTTTTAAAGTAAATGAAGATAATGAAAAAATTCGACAGCTTGAAGAAGAATATAAGAAAGAAGTAGATGACAAGGAAAATCAGGTTACACTAATTTTGTTAAATTACTTTTCTGTTGTCATGACTCCTTTTGGGGGAGGATGCTAGGATCTGGGTCATACCTGATAGTGCTCAGGAGCTAGTGCTCACTCTGTGGTTAGAGTTGACTCTAGGTTGTTCTCTCAGTACCATCTATAGTGACAGGGATGAAACTGATTTCAGCTGGAGGAGAGGCATGCTCTTGTATTTGCCATTTAAAATATGTAAAATCTCAAATTTTTTTCTCAGTGTATGATAAATATATGAGAATATTTTAATATCGCATTTTCAGATATCCTTTTGTTTAGACTTTTTATTTTTGTTGTCATTTTTGGGTCACACCCGGAAGTGCTCAGGGGTTATTCCTGGCTCCAGGCTCAGAAATTGCTCCTGGCAGGCACAGGGGACCATATGGGACGTCGGGATTCGAACTGATGACCTTCTTCATTAAAGGCAAACACCTTACCTTCATGCTATCTCTCCAGCCCCGTTTAGACATTATTTTAATTTACAGAAATATGTATGCATTAAATTCTAGTGCCTTTTAAAAAATCTTTATTGAAGTTCTTTGATTTGTAGTACTGTTAATGTCCTTTTGATGATTGTCATTCCAGTATTACACCAGAGAGCTTTCTCCTCTCCAGCATGGTTTTGTTTTTTTTTTTTTGTTTTGTTTTGTTTTTTGGGTCACACTCGGCAGCACTCAGGGGTTACTCCTGGCTCTATGCTCAGAAATCGCTCCTGGCAGGCTCAGGGGATGCCAGGATTTGAACCACCGTCCTTCTGCATGCAAGGCAAATGCCCTACCTCCAGGCTATCTCTCTGGCCCCTCTAGCATGGTTCTAATGGCCGCCTTCTCCCCGTTTTTTTCTCCTGGCCCCTGTACCCCTGTATTTCCTTCCTTCCTTCCTTCCTTCCTTCCTTCCTTCCTTCCTTCCTTCCTTCCTTCCTTCCTTCCTTCCTTCCTTCCTTGTTTGTTTCTTTTCTTTCTAATTTTTATTGTGGGAATTACAAGTCTTTTACAGCAATATTTAAGGTACATAAGTGACATTGAATCAGGGGTATTCCCACCACCAGTGTTGTTCTCCCTCCAACCCTGACCATAGTGTCTTAAAAAATGGCAATGAATCTTATAGGACATAGCTACAAAAAGTATATTATTTTTGACAATTTTTGTTCAGAAAAAAACTTAAAATGTAAATATGATGATAATTGACAAGCACAATTTTACATTTGCGGTTTATTTTGAATAACTTTATAATGCCAGTGAAGGAGAACTAAAATACTCTTTTTGCTTCTTTATAACTTAACATTTGGAAATGGTGATTCTGTGTTTTTTTTACTATCCAATTTACAAGAATGTGTGTGTTACTTAGGTCAACTACTATGACTATGCCATTACAAAAATGGAGTGAAGTTAGTGCTTTGACTATCAGAATAACTGATAGTTATTTATTAGTTATTAACTATCAGACATAATATATTAATAGTTATTAGTTATTTGACTATCAGATGTAATAACTGATCAAATAACTGATAGTTATTTGACTGACTGCTTTGACTATCAGAATAAAATAAGTTGTTAATTGGACCTTGCAGATAATATGTGTGTTCCTTTATTTTTTAGAAGACATCTTTAAAATATTTCCCTTCTGGGGCTGGAGCGATAGTACAGCTGTAGTAGGTCTTGCATGCTGCCAACACAGGACAGACCTGGGTTCAATCCCGGGCATCACATATGATCCCCCCAAGCCTTCCAGGAGCGATTTCTTGAGTGCCGAGCCAGGAATAACTCCTGAGCCCCACCTGGTGTGACCCCCTCCCCCAATTTCCCTTTTAAATAACTATCTTATCGGGCCAGGAGAGATAGCACAGCGGCGTTTGCCTTGCAAGCAGCCGATCCAGGACCAAAGGTGGTTGGTTCGAATCCCGGTGTCCCATATGGTCCCCCGTGCCTGCCAGGAGCTATTTCTGAGCAGACAGCCAGGAGTAACCCCTGAGCACCGCCGGGTATGGCCCAAAAACCAAAAAAAAAAAAACAAAAAAACATAAAAAACACGATCTTATCAAATGGTGCCTCTGATTTATAAAGTATTTGTGTTTTTTTGTGGTGAGTTTTCTGACTTCTTATTTAGTTTCTTATTTGTGCTTCATCTAAGGTTTGAACTTGCTCTTTTATGGCAAAGGTTTTTCTCCCACTGCTTTCCTTTATATAAAGTCTCCTGATTTCATAGGCAGTTAAGTTCTGTATTTGTTGTTATCCTGTTTAGTTAGTTAGTTTGTTTGTTTGTTTTGGGGGGAGGGGGTTGGGTCACACCCGGCAGTGCTCAGGGGTTACTCCTGGCTCCACCCTCACAAATCACTCCTAGAAGGTTGGGGGTGGGGGTGGAGTGGGTGGGAGGGGCATGTGGGATTCCGGGATTTAAACCACCTGTCCTAGATCAGCTGCTCGCAAGGCAAACGCCCTACACCGCTGTGCTCTCTCTCCGGCCTCTATTCTGGTTAATTTTACGTGATAGAGATGAAAATAGGGAAGTCAGGTATTTCCTGATTTTGGCTCTGAACTCTTAATTATTTTCCTTTTATTTTTTTCACGTGAATTTCATTTTTCAGCCATGTGCTTATTTTAATTGCTTATATGGTTCTCATGTGTTTTCACATATGTGTATAGAATGCTTTTGTTTGTTTGTTTGTTTGTTTTGGGGGGCTCACACCTGGCAGCACTCAGGGGCTACTCCTGGCTCTACACTCAGAAATCGCCCCCCCCCAGGCAGGCTCAGGGGACCATATGGGATGTCAGGATTCGAACCACCGTCCTGCATGCAAGGCAAACACCTTACTGCTGTGCTATCTCTCCGGTCCCAGAATGCTTATGCTTATTTTTGCCTTCACCTTATATATATATATATATATATATGTGTATGTATGTATGTATGTATATGTGTGTATGTATTATATATATTATTATATATTTATATATATTCATCTATCAAGAGTCATTCTGTCCTGTGAGATTTATTTTTACTGTAATATTTAGGCATTCCTTTCCTTTTTATTTCCTTCTCCCTCCCTTTAAGTGTTAAAGTATCTTGCTGCATTGAGGATTGAACCTGGGAATCCTATATGCAAAGCATGAGCTTATTTTGAGCCATTTCTCTAGTCCAGATAAGTCTTTCTTGATTTCTGTAGTATTTTTGTCCTATTTCTAATAATCCTTGGGTATAGTTACTTATATATAGTTGTTTCTTGAAGGTGAGTTCTCTTAACTACTGCCTACTTAATATTTACTGTGGTTTCAGGAATGGAGTAATTGCTCAATAATATTATGAACTAAATAAACCAGTGGATTTTATTATTTAATATTCTCTATAATAATTAAAAACATATCATACACAGGGACTAAAGATATAGGATAGGAGATAAGATAGTTGCTGTGTATGTTGTCAACTGTAGGTTGATCTGCGCCACCTCATGCCACTACTGCCCCATCCCAGCTTTGCCAGGATCACTCCTGAATGATCATAGAACCAATAATTGTCCTGACAAAAAATATATATGCTGTAATAATGGCATATCAGATTAGTTTGCTCATTCAGTTAAATATTTTTGTGTAAGTATATACTAAGGGTCAGACAGTAGAACATTATATAAACAAGTATACAAAATAATCATGACAAATGTAGTATGTCATATTTCATTTCATATCTGTAATATATTATGTAAATGATTTATTTTAGGTATTATTGTTGTTGACCCAAAGAAATGAAAAGGAAAATAAAGTGAAAGATTTAACATTTCTTTTAGAGGAATCCAGAGATAAAATAAATCAATTGGAGGAACAGACAAGTAAGTATATAAGACAATACAATAATGTGTTATGCATCCTGAATATTAAAATTTTTTGAATTATAAATTTTGTTTGTTTTGGGTATAATTCTGGTACTCTGGAGTTCTCAGTAGACCTTGGGGGAACTGTGAAGTGCAGGGATTAACCATGGGCCTCTGCATGCAAAACACATGTTGCAGTCTAAATTGAGCTATTTCCAGGCTCTTTACAATGTAATGTTTTCTAATGCTATAATTTTTTTGTTTGTTTTTTTATTTTGGGTCACACCCAGCAGCACAGGAGTTACTCCTGGCTTACATGCTCAGAAATCGCCCCCAGCAGGCTTGGGGACCATATGGGATGCTGGTATTCGAACCACTGTCCTTCTGCATGCAAGGCAAATGCCTTACCACTGTGCTATCTCTTTGGCTCCTAGTGCTATAATTTTTATTAAGTATTTTTTGCTGGGGCCAGAGTGATATATAGCACAGTGGGTAGGGCATTTATCTTGCATGTGGCCAACCCAGGTTCAATCCCCAGCATCCTATATGATCCTTCTGAGCCTGCTAGGAGTGATTACTGAGTGCAGAGCTAGGAATAACCCCTAAGCATTGCCAGTTGTGGCCCAAAAAGCAATTTTTGGCCTCCCACTAGGTCCTGAGATACTTAGTCCAGGTGGGAGAGCCTGTGGTTTAGTGCTCAGTGATAGGTACTACTTGGCTTCCATCACAATCCAGTGTCCAGTATTATTTGCTGAAGAAACATACCATATTATCCAGCATATAAGACGATTTTTTTTTTTTTGTCACACCCAGCAGTGCTCAGGGGTTACTTCTGGCTCTATGCTCAGAAATGCTCCTGGCAGGCTCAGGGGACCATATGGGATGCTGGGATTTGAACCACTGTCCTCCTGCATGGAAGACAAATGCCCTACCTCCATGCTCTCTCTCTGGCCCATAAGATGACTTTTTAATCCATAAGAACTTCATAAAAGTCGGGGATCATTTTAGACGCCTGTATAAGGCATGCCAAAACTTACTCCAGCTTCCAGGACAAATGATCAGCCCTCCTGATCTCTGCATTCCTCTGGTCAGCTTTTGTGGGACACAGAGGAGGTACTCTGTCTCCCTCTAGCTGTCCTATTAATCACTGCACCCCAGCCGCTGCTCTTGGAGGAGCTACGTCTCCCTGCTCTCAATGTAGATCACTGTTTTATGTTTACATGTTTGATGACAAATAGCCTTATGTTTATAAGTGACAGTTTTCCAGCTAAGTACATGCATGACTTAAGCATTTGTATTAAAGTTTCCATATTGAAATCAAATCTTACTTTTTTAAATTTCCATTTGGTGTGCGTTAAAAGAGAGGTAGTCTTATATGGCGAATATAGCCCAAACCCTAGATTTTAACAGGAAAAGTATGGGGTTGTCTTATACACCTATTCATTCATTTTATACACTGGAAAATATGGTAATTATATGGCTGTCTACAGCCATTTACTTTGAATTGCCTGATCTCATCTCTATTATTTAGTCTTGACTATTTTGTCGTAGGTTTATAAATGTGTGTGTGTGTGTGTGTGTGTGTGTGTGTGTGTGTGTGTTTTTAAATCCACACCCAAGTGCTCAGGCGTTACTTCTGACTCTGAGCTCAGAAATTGCTCCTGACAGGCTCAGGGGACCACATGGGATGCTGGGGATCAAACCAGATCTGCCCTGGGTTGGCGCATGCAAGGCAAATGCTCTACTGCTGTGCTATCACTCCAGCCCCTTTTTGTGTAAATTTATTTCTAGGCCATTTATTCTGTCCCATTGGTCTTATTGACTGTTTTTGTTTCAATCTCATTTAAGTATTATTTAATTGAAAAAAAATGCTTAAAATATTAGTTAAATTAGAATTTTAATTATGATTGCTTTGGAAATAACTTGAAGTGAGAAAGATTAATGCTTCTGTTTTTCTTCTTTTCTCAGAATTTGACTTTATGGTTTTCTGTAAATTTAAAAACTAAAAAAGAAAAAAATTTAAAAACTAAAAAAGAATTTAAAAATTCTTTTTTTTGGTTTTTGGGCCACACTCGGCGATGCTCAGGGGTTACTCCTGGCTCCATGCTCAGAAATAGCTCCTGGCAGGCACAGGAGACCATATGGGACACCAGATTCGAACCAACCACCTTTGGTCCTGGATCAGCTGCTTGCAAGGCAAACACCGCTGTGCTATCTCTCCGGGCCCTACAAATTCTTTTATTGAAAAATGTCTTTGAGGGGCTAGAGCCAATAGCTCAGTGGTAGGGCATTTGCCTTATACACAGCCTACCCAGGACCGACCCTGGTTCCATTCCAGGTGTCCCATATGGTTCCCCGAGCCTGCCAGGAGCAATTTCTGAGCACAGAGCCAGAAGTAACTCCTGAGCAAAACACCCCCAAAAATGTCTTTGGTTACTTGATAGGAGCACTATCAAGAACTCCTAGAGATAGTACATTGGGTACTTACCTTGCCAGTGGCTAACCCAAATTTAATCCCTGGTACCACACTTCCAGGGATTTCTCTGAGCACAGAGCTAGGAGTAAGTCCTGAGCACAGACAGATGTGGCCTCAAATCCCTTACCCCTTCAAAGAAGATAAAACATTGTTGAAAGTAAGTAAATACAGATGATGCATTGCTCCTGTATTTGCATAGGTTCCTCCTCATTTTGGAATACTTAATAGAGAAAGAATGTAGTTGCTCTAAATAATTTGGTTTTTTGATATATGTTTTCTATTAAGTGGTAATTATCTACAACTTTGTATTTTAGAATTACAGAATGAAATTTTAAAAGAATCAAGTGAGAAACAGGATCATTTGATATCAGAATTAGAAGATATTAAAATGTCTCTGCAAAGAAGTATGGTATGATTTATACTGATTAACATGTAGTGCATCTTTTTATTAATTATTCAACAGGTGTTTATTGAACTTTAATACTATATGTAAGTACCTATGAAGGAACTTCACGTGGAGAAGATAAAACTTCAGTCTAAAATCTATTACAGTTTAATGGCACTGAATTAAAAAAATATAACTTAAGTATAAGACTACACTAAGTACTTAGTGTACTGTTTCATGCAAAAGTTGCTATTGATGTATGAAATGAATAGTAGGTAGAATGTGGAGTGGATTGCCTAGGAAGATTCTATAGAGAAGTTGGGGTTTAGGTGGCCACTGAAAGAATTGTGAATTGAAATTAAGAGTTATAAGTGGCTTCATATACTGACTAGGCATGAGTCATGAAGAGTGAGGGTGAGGCAATAAAGAAGACATGAAGGACTGTTGCAACCTCGTAAAAAAAAAAAAAAAGTCATAGTGCGACCCTTGGATCATAGCTTTTGTTTTGTACTTTATTTCATTTAGAGTGTCCAGAAGGCTTTAGAAGAAGATTTACAGATGGCAACACAAAACATAAATCAACTTACTGGAGAAAAAGAAACTCAAATGAATGAATTTAATAAAGCCGAAGCTACTCATTCATTGGTGGTCTCTGAACTTAATACTACTGTTTGCAATGTGAAAGAATTATTGACAGCAGAACAACAAAAGTAAAAATATTTCTTGTTTAGTAAAGATAATTTCCTAACATTCAATTCTATTTTGGTGTACTTTCAAGAGACTTATAATTCTACATTAAAATCTTTGGTAGAGGGCCGGGCGGTGGCGCTGGAGGTAAGGTGCCTGCCTTGCCTGCGCTAGCCTAGGACGGACCGCGGTTCGATCCCCCGGCGTCCCATATGGTCCCCCAAGAAGCCAGGAGCAACTTCTGAGCGCATAGCCAGGAGTAACCCCTGAGCGTCACAGGGTGTGGCCCAAAAACCAAAAAAAAAAAAAAAAAAAATCTTTGGTAGAGAGCTTATCATAAGGGGATTGCAGAGAATGTGTGGTGGGAGATACTGGGACAATGATGGAAGGAAGGGTGTGGTGCTGGGATGCTTTATGCATCTAAAATTATGTTACCTCGGATGTTTATATATTTTAGTGTTCTCATTTTTGTAGATGGAGTTGGTATACAGCTACATATTTCTAAAGTAATATTTGAAATATTTATCTGGCACAGAGCAGATACTTCGAAATGCTTAACAATCATGTTCAGATTTACTGTTTTATTTATTTATTTATTGTGTGGTTTTTGGGCCACACCCAGTGATGCTCAGGGGTTCCTCCTGGCTATGCGCTCAGAAATACGCTCCCGGCTTGGGGACCATATGGGACACTGGGGATCGAACCGTGATCTGTCCTGGATCAGCAGCGTGAAAAGCAAACGCCCTACCACTGTGCTATCTCTCCAGCCCCAGATTTACTATTAAGATGCATTAATTTTAGTTGTTAGATTCTGACTAGATTATTTTATATATATTTTATAAGATTGGAAAAGAGTGAAGATCAATTGAAAATTCTTACCATGGAGCTTCAGAAGAAATCAGATGAATTGGGTAAGATTTTTTAAAAATAATTTTTATTGTGATCAATGTGAATTACAAGTGGTTCACAGTAATATTTAAGGTACATGGTGACAATGAATCAGGGCCATTTCCACCACCAGTGTTGTCCTCCCTCTAACCCTGTTCCCAGTATGCATCCCATACCTCCCCCATTTGCCTTAAGGACTGCACTTTATCAGGACTCCTTTGTGTATAGCTAGTTGTAGATTGGGTATCCATTCTGGTGTCATTGACTTTGGGTTTGGTGCTTAAGTCTTATCATTTATTTCCACTCAATGTTCATATGACTGGTTGCTCCTAGAACCATCCATTTTCCTCCCCCTCAATTTATGAAGGAGTACAAGATGATTCAAATTTTGTGGTTCTGTTGGAAAAAGAAAAGAAAGAAGAAAATAAGTTGGGAGGAATCTAGAGACTATAAATACCAATTAAAAGATGAAAGAAAGGGGCCGGGCGGTGGCGCTGGAGGTAAGGTGCCTGCCTTGCCTGTGCTAGCCTAGGACGGACCGCGGTTCGATCCCCCGGCGTCCCATATGGTCTCCCAAGAAGCCAGGAGCAACTTCTGAGCGCATAGCCAGGAGTAACCCCTGAGCGTCACAGGGTGTGGCCCAAAAACCAAAAAAAAAAAAAAAAAAAAAAAAAAAAAGATGAAAGAAAAATAAAACAAAACAAAAACAAAAATTAAAACAAAAAAGAAAATAAGTAACGACAAAAAACACAACAGCAGCAGCAACAACAACAACAACAAAAAATCACCAAAACAACAGCCACAAGAAAGAAAAGAAAAAAAGGGGGAAAAAAAATAAAGGGCTGGTGTGGCAAGGCTTTGTGGGGTTTGTTTTGTTTTTATTTTTGTTTATTTTTTGCATAGGCACAATAAATATTAGGGAGTTAGAAAGGGAATCCCTTGACCTAGGAGATACGGAGTTTCTCTACCCTTGAAGCAGACATACTGTCATGGAAGCGACTACAGGCTCCATACATGCTCATTATCCAACCCCAAGGTCTTTTTATGATGCCAGGGAACTTTCTGCTCAGTTGTGAATGACAAAATCAGTCTTCTGTAGCTAGAGATCTTGGTATGAACTGGGTAAAATTTAACAGAATAACCAGTGTAACTGTGGTAACATGATCTAGAACAGGGGTCTCAAACTCAATTTATTTGGGGGCCGCAGGAGACAAAGTCTGGGTGATCCTTGAGTGCAAAGTCAGTAGTAAGCCTTGAATATTGTGGGGTGTGACCCAAACAACTAAAACAAAACAAAACAAAAAAAGATTCCTCAGGGCAGGGCCACAAAATGTACGGAGGACCGCAAGGAGGACCGCAAACGAGAGTTTGATACCCCTGATCTAGAATGATAAAGATCTAAAGTAATCCTTTTTTTTTTTTTTGGTTTTTTTTGGGGGGCCACACTCGGCAGTGCTCAGGGGTTACTCCTGGCTGTCTGCTCAGAAATAGCTCCTGGCAGGCACGGGGGACCATATGGGACACCGGGATTCAAACCAACCACCTTTGGTCCTGGATTGGCTGCTTGCAAGGCAAACGCCGCTGTGTTATCTCTCTGGGCCCAATCCTTTTCTTTTTTTTTTTTTTTTGGTTTTTGGGCCACACCCGTTTGACGCTCAGGGGTTACTCCTGGCTATGTGCTCAGAAATCGCCCCTGGCTTAGGGGGACCATATGGGACGCCGGGGGATCGAACCGCGGTCCTTCCTTGGCTAGGGCTTGCAAGGCAGACACCTTATCTCCAGCGCCACCTACCCGGCCCCCAATCCTTTTCTTTATAACTTGAGTGAAAAATTGTTTTGTGATGCCAGAAATCAAACCCAGAGGCTCACACCTGCAAGTCACATGCTTTTCCACTGAGCCATGACCCTGGCCCAGAGATAATTATTTTTGTAAGTTGAAATAGCTCATGAGTGGATAGGTATTTTCTAGAATATCTGTATAGTTTGCCTTTAACTTTGAGTACTTAACGTGAATTATATTTGAAGTCACATATATACATGGTATTGACCATGGTTTTGATAGTTACCACCACCATAGTACACAAATTTTGAATAATGTGGGGCCGGCGAGGTGGCGCTTGAGGTAAGGTATCTGCCTTGCAAGCGCTAGCCAAGGAAAGATTGCGACCACGGTTTGATCCCCCGGCGTTCTATATGGTTCCCCCAAGCCAGGGGCAATTTCTGAGCGCTTAGCCAGGAGTAACCCCTGAGTATTAGATGGGTGTGGCACGAAAAACCAAAAAAAAAATTTGAATAATGTTATAATCATTATAAATAATACTGGTAATATTATAATTTATTTATAGTTATTTATATTTATATAAATTATACAATACAATTAAATACAATACAGTTAAATCATACAATACAATTACATATAATTTATAATATATAATATGTATGTAATATATGTACATATATGTATATGTGTACATATATGTGTAATATAATTATATGTACTTATATATTATATAATTATATATATTTATATTTATATAATTATTTATAATTAGTATAGTAACACTGGTATAATTATAATTGGTAATATAATTTATAATATTATAAATATATAATAAGTAATATAATGCCTTTATAGGATGCTTTCTTGAATTTTGATTTTTTAACATACATTATTTATTTTATATCTTTTATTTATTGATTCATTGGTGTTGGATTGGTTTCTGGGCCATCCCCAGTGGAGCTCAGGTGTCCCTCTTGGCTCTGCACTCAGAAATCACTCCTCCTGGCAGGCTGGGGTACCATATGGGTTCCATGAATTGAACTGGGTCCCTCCCGGCAAACACCCCACCACTGTGCTTTCTCTCCGGCCCCAACATAAATTATTTAAAGACCAAAACATCACATATTTGACATAGTTGATAATAGTATATTTGTTTCCAGGTAACTGGGAGCAAAATTATTAAAAAGAAAGTAAAGAAATAGTACATCAGGGCCGGAGAGATAGCACAGTGGTAAGACATTTGCCTTGCATGCAGAAGGACAGTGGTTCGAATCCTAGCATCCCATATGATCCCCCAAGCCTGCCGGGGGTGATTTCTGTGTGTAGAGCCAGGAGTGGCAACCTGAGTGCTGCTGGGTGTGACCCCAAAAAACAACAACAAAAAAAATAGTACATCAGGAAAATTTGTGAAAATTATTATATCTCACAATGAGGTCATTAAGTCATTGTTAGAAGATTTTAGTAAGGTCTTGTTGCCAGTTGATTTTTCTGTTACCTCTTGTTTCTGAACGTTAGGTGACTTCAGGTACACATTGGTGGGGCTGGAGCTAGAGCACAGTGGTGGGGTATTCGCCTTGCATGCGGCTGACTCAGGATGGATCAGGGTTTGATCCGTGACGTCCCATATGGTCCACCAAGCCAGGAGTGATATCTGAGCACATAGTCAGGAGTAACCCCTGAGCGTCACTGGATGTGGCCCAAAAACAAAACAGACAAAAAGAAAAAAAAATCCCCCACAGATATTGGTACCTAAATTGTTGTGTTCCTATGGGGTGACAATATTAAAAATATTGGGGCTGTTGCATGACTGCATGGTCCAGGAATTCCTAGTACTATTGCTGATACTGCAGCTTTTGTGGGGCACATGCTTGGCTGAAAGGTATTCCTGAAGTACAAGAAGGTGTTTGGGGGTGGGGGCAGAAGAGGACAAGACATCCACACTCCTTCCAAAAACTTCTAACTGGTGATGTTAGCCCAAATACTGACATACCTTTAGTTTTAGTCAGACTGGCATCTCTGCAGAGAGCCATATATGAGTGGTGAAGCGGGGTCATTAGCAAAGCAGCGATTGTGGGTGATGGGTACAGGCAGGCTTTGGCAGGGTGGGGCCCTGACCTGCTCTCTCCTCCCAAGATTGCCTGCTTTTAGCTGTATGGTCATTATATCAATAATTTTTCACTGGTTGGCTTACATCTCTTACGAGAACAGAATGAATCTCTGGATGGAGCTGATGAATGCAGCCATGGTGACTGTGTTTCTGCTTTGTTTTTTTTGGGTTTTTTTTTTTTTTTTTTTTGGGCCACACCCGTTTGACGCTCAGGGGTTACTCCTGGCTATGCGCTCAGAAATCGCCCCTGGCTTGGGGGGACCATATGGGACGCCGGGGGATCGAACCTCGGTTCGTTCCTTGGCTAGCGCTTGTAAGGCAGACACCTTACCTCTAGCGCCACCTTCCCGGCCCCTCTGCTTTGTTTTAATTTTTGAGCTATACCTAGTGTTGCTTCAGGCAGCACTCATCTATTCCTGGATCTGGCTTAAGAGTTACCATTGGCAGTGCCTTATGCAAACAATATGTGTGCATCAAACCCGGGTCACCTACATTCATTGTAAGCACTTTACTTCCATAAAAATCTCTCCAGTACTGGTTGAACTTCCATATTTTTGCTTATACTTTTGCCATGTTTAAATCTTTAAACTTGGATCATACAAAATTGTACTACCCAGTGGTACATACTTTTTTTGTTAGTACTTATTTGGGGGGGGGGGTTTGGGTCACACTCGGCAGTGCTCAGGAGTTATTCCTGGCTCTGTGCTCAGAAATCACTCCCGGCAGGCTCGAGGGACCGGACCATATGGGATGCCAGGATTCAAACCACCGTCCTTCTGCATGCAAGGAAAATGCCTTGCCTCCATGCTATCTCTCCGGCCCCTGTTAGTACTTATTTTATATTGGAATGGCCATGGCCACATTCGTCATCCAATTTTTAAATTCTCATTTGGAGAATTTAAATTCTCATTTGGATGCTGTTTTAATTAGAATTTTGTTCTTTTTTTTTTTTTTTTGTTTTTGGGCCACACCCGTTGATACTCAGGGGTTACTCCTGGCTACGTGCTCAGAAATTGCTCCTGGCTTGGAGGGACCATATGGGATGCCGGGGGATTGAACTAGGGTCCGTCCAAGGCTAGCGCTTGCAAGACCTTATCTCTAGCGCCACTGCTTTGGCCCCTGAATTTTGTTCTATTGAATGTTGTATACTAAGACATAATTTACTACCTAAAATATCTCTTCTGTTTATTTATAAAGGCTGGGGAGAAAGAACAGTGGGTAAGGCACTTACTTGCCTTGCACACAATGGATTGAGTTTTGATTCCTAGTATTGCATAAAGTTCCTAAGCCTTGCCAAAAGCGATCCCTGAGTACAGACTGAGTAGTAAGCTTGATCACTGCCAGGTTTGGCTTAAAAACAAATAAAAAACTCAGTGTAGTATTGAAAGTAAATATCAATTATTATCAAAATCAAAAGTAAAATAATTGGGCTGGAGCAATAGTATAGTGGGTAGGACATTTTGCCTTTCACGTGGCTGACTTTGGTTTGGTCCCAGACATTCATATGGTCCCCCCAAACCTGCCAAGAGTGGGTTCTGAGCACCGAGATGCTAGTAATCCCTGAGTGCCACCAGGTGTGACCCCAAAACTAAAATAATAATAGTAATAATAAAATAAAATAAAACAATGAATATGATTTTTCTCAAAGAAGACCAGTATATAAAAAGAAATAGAGTTTCAGAACAAAAGAAAAAGTTTTTTTGGGGACAAGAGAGAGAGTATATCAGGTAAGGTGCTTGCTTTGCACACTGCCTATACATGAATTGCCCTGAACTGAATGTACTACCAGGAGTGATTCCTGAGAACAGAATTCATAAAATACTACGTACTGGAGAAACAGGAAATTATTAAAAGGAGAAAGGTCGGGGCCGGGTAGGTGGCGCTGGAGGTAAGGTGTCTGCCTTGCAAGCGCTAGCCAAGGAAGGACCGCGGTTCGATCCCCCGGCGTCCCACATGGTCCCCCCAAGCCAGGGGCGATTTCTGAGCACATAGCCAGGAGTAACCCCTGAGCGTTAAACGGGTGTGGCCCAAAAACAAAAAAAAAAAAAAAAAAAAAAAAAAAAAAAAAAAAAAAAAAAGGAGAAAGGTCTAATACATAAAACCCTTAGTCTTTTCAAAATGAGATCTAAAAATATTCTTTAAAATAAATTTTTTTTCTTTTTTCTTTTTTTTGGTTTTTGGGCCACACCCGGCAGTGCTCAGGGGTTACTCCTGGCTGTCTGCTCAGAAATAGCTCCTGGCAGGCACGGGGGACCCTATGGGACATGGGGATTTGAACCAACCACCTTTGGTCCTGGATCGGCTGCTTGCAAGGCAAACGCCGCTGTGCTATCTCTCCGGGCCCTGAAATGTTTTTCAAATGTGGGCTAATTACCATTTAATTCTATCAATTCATCTTTTTATATGTGTGTGTCTTATATTATTGGTATCTTTTTTTTTTTTTTTTTTGGTTTTGGGCCACACCTTGCCTTGCTTGCAAGGCAAACGCCGCTGTGCTATCTCTCCGGGCCCTAAAATAATTTTTTTTATTGAAACAATTGTGATAGTTAGCCATAGGTGGGTTTTAGACATACAGTGTTTCATGACCGGTTCCACCACAAGTGTCAACCTCCCTCCATCAGTGTTCCCAGAGTGCATGCTCTGCCACCACCTCCTGCCTCCCAGTCTGCCACTTTTTTAATTTTGGTTGTTCAAGTTTGGGTCTCATGACTTCATTGCTTTTGACTCTGACTTGGATATTTAGTTCTGTTCTTTCTTAACAGCTGAGACCTTTTGGCCCCTGTGTCTCATTCTTTCATATCTCTCCTCTTCCATTCAGTATCTTTCCTTCTCCTTGCAATATTCTGGGTCCTAGAGTGTTTTTGACAATCTTCATGTAAACCACGGCATTTCTCCATGAAGTTATTTTAAATGTCACAGATAAGCGGTATCATTCAGCATTTATCCTCCTCCTTCTGGCTTACTTTATTTAACATCTTTAAGTTCCATCCATGTTGCTGCAAATTGCACAACGGCATTGTTTCTTGCAGCTATGTAGTATTCCATTGTATGTATATATGGACTACATCTTCATGATCCACTGATCTGTTGTTGGACATATTGGTCGACTCCAACTCTTAGCTATTGTGCTGAGTGTTGTGATGAATAGCAGTGTGCATACATCGTTTGGATCAGTGTTTTTCTGATACCTAAAAGTGATATTCCTGGGTCATATGGCAACTCACTTCTGAACTTAATGAAATTCCTCCATAATGTTTCCACAGGGGTTGAACCAGAAAGCATTCCCACAAGCAGTGGATGAGTTCCTTTTCACCACATCCTTGCCAACACAATTTGTTCTCAGGATTTTTGATATGTGCTGTCCTCACTGATGTGAGATATCTAATTGTTGTCTTGATTTGTATTTCCCTAATGTTAAGTGAGGATGAGTATTTTTTCCTTGTGCCTGTGGGCCAACTGTTAGTCTTCCCCAGAGAAATGTGTTCATTTCCTCTCCCCATTTTTTGGGTTTTTAGATTTTGTTGGGTTAACCTTTATGAGTATTTTGTATATCCTCAATAGCAACCCTTTATCTGATGGTTAAGTGAAAATATTTTCTTTTGCTCGGCAGTCTTGGTCTTAGCCAGGTTTCTAAAGAAAATTATTAGTGGCCCAGAGATATGATTAAATAGTTCGGAGTGTGCACTTTGTATAAGGGAGCTCTGGGTTGGATCCTTTGCCCTGCATAGTCTAATAAGCATCACAGGGAATAAACCTTTGCACCACACCAGCACTGGCTAAACACTATTAGGCATGGCTAAAAAATTTTACTAGGATAAGCAAAGGAAATATTAGAATGTCTATTTTTATTCTGTTGGCATTGATTTGGGGGGGAGTTGGGCCACAACAGGTGACGCTCAGGGGTTACTCCTGGCTATGTGTTCAGAAATCGCTCCTGGCTTGGGGGACCAAATGGGATGCTGGGGGAATCGAACCACCGTCTGTCTGTCCTAGGTTAGCACATGCAAGGCAGATGCCCTACCGCTTGCACCACCACTCTGGCACCATGATTTTAATGAATAATATTCCTTTATAATGCATAAATAATTGTTTTAAAGTGTACAAAATATATTTATAATTTACATAGATCTACATTGGGGGAGATACTCATAGGCTTCTTAAGTCGAATATGTGCTCATGACAATTACAAGAGAAAGCCAAGTGTGGACTGCAGAGGTGAAAAAGACTTTATTAGGAGAGATATATTTTAAGGTATATAGAGACTTTAGTGAGTGGTAGAGAATGATGAAATGTGCAATGCATGCTTTGTAGGAAAGTATCTTTAATGATACAACGGCTTTTGTCATAACTATGGTGATGAACACTGTTACTAATGCATTGTAATTGTTTTCCATTTGGTCTTGTTGACAAGTGTATAAAAATATAATGTTATTGGCACAATTATAGTGATTATGTCAGTATGGTTGTAATCACACCAGAAAGAAGAATGTTTACTAAATTAGATTTAGCTAAGTGACTATATAATGTAATATAGGTTTCGAGAGGAAAGACAAAGTTTTCATATGCCTGAGATTACCAGTATTTTCTTTCTTCTCACTTATTTCTCTTTTCATGATCCATCTAGCTTTATTCTTACTGTCACACACAAAAAAGACCACAGTTTGACCCTTGACTCTATCTATAGTCTTTGTAGCACTGCCCAGAGTGACCCCCCAATCACAGTTCTTTGTGATTCAAATCCCAAAAACAAAAGCCAAACCAAACAACATCCTCACCTCCTCCAAAAGAGAATCAGGCTTTGGGTAGGTGCTGATACTTTCCTAATTTTATTGTAATTTTACAAATTGTTCATAATAGTTGTTTCAGGCATGGAATGTTCAAACACCAGTTCTGCTTCATCATCCCCTGTGTAAATAGACCCTGAGACCTAGGAAGGTACCAAGTTTGAAAAGGCCCTAGCTACCTGAGGGGAGTGTCTTTTCAAAAGCTATCTACAATTGCAGGGACTCTTCAAAGCTGCCTGTACTTGCAGAAAGGGCACTTGTAAGAAAGGAAGCTTGGAAAATAACCTGTACTCACAGGAATCAGGGCCCTGAAAAACCTTGGTTGCCTTTCTATGAGGCATTCAGGAAAAAGGGGATGTAGCATAGCTATTATTTGAGACATCCCTTAAGCTGACATTCTAAAGATTACTCAGATTTAACATTTGCATGGATTCAAATAGTCTTTATCTAGTCTTGCAGAATAATTATTACTCACTTTTCTGAGCATAAGAATTTGTTCATAGTATTTTTTAAAACTATAGTTTAGCCCTCCAACAGACTGAGGTTCAGTGAACTGGACCCTCTGCTATACACAGATGTTGCTATACACACAGAATCACAACTTGCTTTCCCAAAACAAAGACTCTGCCCGGGCTTCCTCTTTCCCTTCACTCACCCCTTTTGAGATGTAAAGGACCCGCCTAGATCTAATTAGCATGAGAATAGGTACTTTTGTCTGTTACTCTACCCTTCCCTCCACGTGGAGTGAATCTGGTCAATAAAGATTGCAGAGGAAGATTGGTTTTGGTGCTCTTAGTCAAGGAGGCTGGAAGCCTCCTGATCTTTATGCTGTTTCCTTCTCTTGGTTAATGAATTCTCACGGAAGAACCTACACCTGTAAAAAATAAACCCCTTGTTTTTTGCCAGTGATGCTCGGGTTACTTCTGTCTTCTTGCTCAAAAGTTACTCCTGGCAGGCTCAGAGAACCGACCATATGAGATGCCCGGGATCAAACCCAGCTTGGCCACATGCCAGGCAAACACCCTATTCTGTGCTATCGCTCTGACTTCGACTCCTCAAAATTTATAGCAGATTTATCACAAGTTATCTATTATCATTAGATTTTTAATCTTGTGGAGACATAAAACTAATACATACAAGACTGGAAGAATAATACATAGGATAGAGCTCATGCTTTGCACATAGCAAACCTACCTGGCACCTGCATGATCCCTGAGCCTACTCAGCAACGGTCCTTGAGCTCAGAGCCAGGACTAAGTCCCAGCACAGCTGGGTGTGGCATAAGGATGAAACAACCTAACAAAATATTTAATTATAAATTGGGATAAGTTTTTTTTAATATCTTATTTTTAATTATAAGAACAATGATTCAAAGAAAGAGAACAAGGTAAAGTTACAGTGGAAGGACAATCACCCATAAACAGAGTTCTCAGAAGAAATCCCCTTGCTGACGCCTAAATTTTAGACTTACAGTCAAAGAACATTAAGAAAAATAAAACAGAACCCATGTAGAATTACTTTGTCCATAAGTCCCCAGATTGTAGTACATTATGACATTTCTTAGCAGTACACAAAGCAATCTAAAGCCATGAAATTTATGTGACTCCTTAAACATTGAAGGCATAGTATTTTTTACATTATGCACATGCATATTACTTTAAGCTAACACCAAAAGTTTAAGTGTTTTTTTTTAAGGTTTAGAATCAAAGGAGCACCGTAAAAATGGTGTTAGAGTGGCAAATATTGTTTGCATAGGCCCACCAAAATATGGGGGACATGGAAAGGAAAAGCCTTGGCCTAAATACAAGGAGACCCTACCCCTGAAGTTTCCTGGCATAAGACCAACTCTAGGCTCCAGGCAAACTAGTTTGTTCAATCCAAGTCATTGTCTGTAGTGTCAATACAGTTTTATTTTTCACACAGTCTCTATTGTTGGCATCAGGTTTCTGTATTAATGATCCAGGAATCTGCATATCCTACATTAAAGTCAGGCTGGTGTGGAGCATCCTCTCATTTCACCTCACAATTAAAGGGCAATGTAGAAAGCCCTGTTCAGTAAGCAGGTCATTGTTGTTGTTAGTCTTCTCAGTGTTAAGGGAAGTCTCCTTTGAGTAGGTCGATGTCAGAGCAACGGTAGGGTCTTCCCTGGTAGAGGATTGCTTCCAGGTGATGTTATAGACAACCTTGGATGTTTCATAGATGGCTTCTCTAGATCAGGGGTGAATGGAGAATGCCCATTCTTCTGAGGCCTGTGCCAGGGCATTATGTCAATGTTCAGGGTATAAGGTCCCATTGCGCTACAAGATTTGTGTGTTCCCATCTCCATTAGATAAGAACTTATTTGTATGTATAGTATTTTCCCATTTTAATGTGCCTATGCAAAGAGATAAGTTTTATGGAAAAATGAAAGCAATGTAAGATAATAAAGCCTAGTTTGGGTTTTGTGATCAGGGCTCTTTTTCAGTGGGTGAGAGTTAATTATGTTAAATGTGTGAATCAGAGAATGCATTTCAGTCAGAAGAAAAAGCATCTAGAGGGGCCAGAGCAATAGCACAATGGGTTGGGCTTTTGCCTTGCATGTGGCTGACCTGGGTTTGATCCCTGGCATCCCATATGTTCCCCCAAAGCCTGCCAGGAGTAATTTCCAAGTGCTGGGTATGATCCCCCAAACAAAAAAAGTAGAAAAAGTATCTAGAAACTTTTTGAGATATAAATTTGGCCAATAAATAGCTGATAATCTTTGTGACCAAGTCAAAATGACAAGGGAAGGGAAATGAAATAAATAAGGATGGGAGGGACCAAATCAGGTAGGCTCAAGAAAGTAATTTTTGGGCCTGGAGAGATAGCACAGTGGCGTTTGCCTTGCAAGCAGCCGATCCAGGACCAAAGGTGGTTGGTTCGAATCCGGGTGTCCCATATGGTCCCCCGTGCCTGCCAGGAGCTATTTCTGAGCAGACAGCCGGGAGTAACCCCTGAGCACCACTGGGTGTGGCCCAAAAACCAAAAACCAAAAAAAAAAAAAAAAAAAAGAAAAAAAAAAAGTAATTTTTGTTTTGCTATAATAGCAAAGAAAAGCTATTGAAAACTTTTAAGGAGAAGGATGGCTGGATATTTTTTATGCTTTTATTTTTTTATCAATTTTTTCCCCTTACTGGTGATGTTAGGTATTACTCCAGGCTCTGGGTGCTTAGATAACACTTCTGGTGGTGCCTGAGGTTGGTTGCATGCAAGGCAGGTACCTTCCCTGCTGGACTATCTCTCCAGCTCCTATTTTTTTGAGCCACGCCTGGCTGTGCTCAGGACTTCCTTCTTGCTCTGCATTCAGGGTCACTCCTGGTAGTGCTTGGGGGACTCGGGTGAATCTGGATTAGATGTGTGCCAAGCAAGTACTCTGTTTACTGTACTATTTCTCTGGAGTCTGGTTTATGTTTTTTGTTTGTTTGAGGTATGATAGTTTTTATTGAATGAAACATGGGAGAAGCAAAGAGGAAGTATGTATTCAAGAGAGAACTTGGACTTCTCCAGATTGAAAAACAAGCAAAGATATATATATATATATATATATATATATGATATATATATCATAAATCAGGCTTGCTTTGTGTATATATATATATATATATATATACAAAGCAAGCCTGATTTATGATTTTGTTGGTTTTATTGCTGTTTGTTTTTGTGGTTATATCTGGCTTTGTGCTCAGGAATCACTCATTCCAGAGTTCTGGGAACCATATGGGATGCAAGGAATTGATGTCAGGAATTTATCAAGGCAGTGATAGCATTGTGCTATCATTTTGGGTCCTTGATTGATGCCTTTAAAGAGTTATGCTGGGCTCGGAGAGATAGCACAGTGGTGTTTGCCTTGCAAGCAGCCGATCCAGGACCAAAGGTGGTTGGTTCGAATCCCGGTGTCCCATATGGTCCCCCGTGCCTGCCAGGAGCTATTTCTGAGCAGACAGCCAGGAGTAACCCCTAAGCACTGCCGGGTGTGGCCCACCCCCCAAAAAAAAGAGTTATGCTAACTTTTTTTTTTTTTTTTTTTTTGGTTTTTGGGTCACACCCGGCACTGCTCAGGGTTACTCCTGGCTCTATGCTCAGGAATTGCTCCTGGCAGGCTTGGGGGACCCTATGGGATGCTGGGATTCGAACCACCATCCTTCTGCTGTTCTATCTCTCTGGCCCCTATGCTAACTTATTTTTAATGATAGATAAATAATAGTGATCAATGGAAATTGTTGGTAATGAAAGAGTAGAAGTTCCAGAAATCAAAGATCTTCTAATAATGAGGAAAGAATGGAAGCTGGAGAAATCAGAGGTGCTATGGTGTGCATCTGAGAGAAATCTTTTGTATTATAAAATCTTTATTTAAGCACCATGATTACAAGCATAATTATAGCTGGGTTTCAGTCATAAACAGAATACCCTCCTTCACCAGTGCAACAATCCCACCATAAATGCCCCCGATTTCTCTCCTCCCCCACCTCCGCCTGTATTCGAGACAGGCATTTTGCTTCTGAGAGAATATCTTAGAGTATTGAATGAGTGCATTAACTTGAGGACAGTTTTATCTGTCTTTTTTTTTTTTTTTTGGTTTTTGGGCCACACCCTGTGACGCTCAGGGGTTACTCCTGGCTATGCACTCAGAAGTTGCTCCTGGCTTCTTGGGGGACCATATGGGACGCCGGGGGATCGAACCGCGGTCCGTCCTAGGCTAGCGCAGGCAAGGCAGGCACCTTACCTCCAGCGCCACCGCCCGGCCCCAGTTTTATCTGTCTTTAACTCTGGAACTTATTTCTTCTATTTTTTATTTTCTTGTTTTGCTATCCTAGGGATAAAGCCCTTGAACAGAAAGGCCTTTTATTTTATTGCTACTGAAACAATCCATACCTCTATTGTTATTGTTCTTTAACTCTAAATCTTCATAGTTGGATTTTAGAAATTCTGCATCTATCCTTATTTAAAAATTTTTATCCTCTACTTAATTTTTTTATTGTTTTTGGGCCACACCCAGCAGTACTCACAGATTCCTCCTGATTCTGCACTCAGAAATCAGTCTTGGCAGGCTCGGGGGACCATATGGGATGCTGGGAATTGAACCCAGGTCTTTCTGTCTTGGGTTGGCCACATGCAATGCAAACACCCTAACAGTGTGCTATTACTCTGGCCACTATACTTAATATTTCTAGGGAGCTTTCTTTATTAGAGTTTTCATCTTGTTTTACTGTTTAAAAAATCTTAATTATCATATTTAAGCTTTCTAAACATTTTTCATAATTTATTTTATAGATAATATCTTGTTGGGACATGGGGACATGGTAAACTTAGCAAGTGCCTGCTTCTATTTGCTCTATTCTGTTTTCCTTGGAGCTATTGTGTTTATGAAAAGCAGAATCACCAGATGATTTTTGTTTTATATTCAAACATGATGTTTAGATGTGAGAGGGGGAACATACAGAATCATTCATGGAGAATCAATGTATAACGGTAAGTTAGTGATGAAAGGAGGGGACCCCAAAGCACTGCTGGAGTGACTTGGGCAGTCTCTAGTACTACAGAACACAAGCAGCACAGCTTCTGTGGGTTTTTGCATTAAACTGTTGGCCCTGTTAGCTTAGAATCACTGTGAGGGGCCCATGGCCCTTCTGAGCACTGCTTGAAATACTCCCTTCCTCTCAACAAAAGAGAAAGGAATATTGAAGTTGAGAGTACAATAGCTAGACTTAATTTGAGAAAAAATTGAGCAATTTTTTAAAATTGAAGATTAAGAGGCATGTTTATAAAAAATGAGCTGAAAGTAAAGCTTTATGTTGTACTCTCATTAAAAATATTTTCTATAGGGGCTGGAAAGATAGCACAGTGGTAGGGCATTTGCCTTGCATGTGGCTGACCCACGACGGACCTGGGTTTGATCCCCAGCATCCCATATGGTCCTCTGAGCCTGGAGCAATTTCTGTGTATATAGTCAGGAGTGACCCAAAAACCAAAAAAAAAAAAAAATGTTTTCTATAGATCCATTGATGATATAATAAGGACTAGGCTCATTTTATCGAGGACTTAACTTTATAAGTTCACTCATATGAATATTATTGCTGTATCTACACATTTGTCTGCATATATGCCTATGTATTGCTGTGTTGCATATTTTTTTTTTTTTATTTGTTTGTTTTGGGACCACACTTGGTGACACTCAGGGGTTACTCCTGGCTCTGCACTCAGAAATTTCTCCTGGAAAGCCACGGCAGCTGGCCTGGAAGCCGGTGAAGGACGTGCTGTCCTGAGGCTGCCAGGTGGGCTGGTGGTGAAGCAGGACTGTCTTGTGTGTGCTCAGGCAGTGAGATTGGGGAACTAGTCTGCTTTCTCCACGCAGTATTGGAAGTTGGTGGAGCTGGTTGTTCCCCGCTGCATCCCAGCACTTGGGGCTTTCTACCTCTGCGCTCTGCTTCCATTTCTGAGTCAGGGGCCTCGAGGCCCAGCATTCTTGCCTTCCCCCCTGCCTGGGTCTGGCCAGAAACTTGGCCTTCTCCAGAGCTTTCCTTCCGGCAGGCAAGGGCTGGGGACAGTGTGGGGTTCTGGGGGAAATTGAAGGCCTGCTGGAATGGGGGTGGGGAATTCCAGCCTCACTCAGACTCTGAGGAGCCCAAATGTCACCGGGGGTCTGTCTCCTTGGCCAAATGCACACTCCTGTCACTCCGGAAGCCACCAGGAGAGGAGATGGGGAGGGGCCTTGCGGACATACCACCACTAGGACCCGCGCCCCCCCCCCTGTGTCTGGCCAAAGCTGTGAAGTTTGTGCAATAATGGGGATGGGTGTGTGTGGCTGTCCCCGTCCATCCGTGAAAGTTGAATGGCATTCAGGCTGATTTTATAGACCACTGAGAAAATCTTTATTTACAACAAATTTTCATAAAATTTGCATAAATAGATTCCCAAAGTAAAAAACAAGAATTACTCCTGGCTTGGGGGACCATATGGGATACTGGGATCGAAGCCAGGTCCATTCTGGGTCAGCTGCATGCAAGGCAAACGCCCTACCACTGCTGTTGCTCCAGCCCCTCCATGTTTGTCCTTTAAGTGATCTCGTTGTATTAATTATCGTTCGGTTTTTCTTTTTTTTTTTGGTTTTTCTTTAAATAGTATTAGTTCCATTTTTAATGCATTTATATTATTTTCTTTATTTCAGAAGAGATGGTTATGCTTAAAAATAACAAAGAAACAGAACTTGAAGAATTGAAAACAATGTTGGTAAGTTTTCATTTCTCTTATCAGAAGTCAGTTTCTAAAACTATGAATGTACCACTAAACTTAGCAGGCACGGGGGGGGGGGGGAGGGACGGGGGGGACACCATATGGGACACCGGGATTTGAACCAACCACCTTTGGTCCTGGATCGGCAGCTTGTAAGGCAAACGCCGCTGTGCTATCTCTCTGGCCTCTTATTGAAACCATTGTAATCTACAAAATCCTTCCTTGTTGAATTTCAGATATACATGACCATTCCCGCCACCAGTGTTGACCTCCTTCCACCAATGAACCCAGAGTGCATCCTATACTGTAGCACCACTGTTTGCCCCCTGAGATAATAATATATCCACCACCATTTGCCCCCTGAGCTGCTAGAATAATAGGCCCATTTAAGTTTATATTGTTAAAGTGTACGTCTCTTGATACTATTGTCATTGACTTTGGTGTGAATTAATTTAGACTTTTAAGCTATCAATGTATTATACTAATTTTTTCAACTGCAACCTTAAAAATTACATTTGAGTTTTAGTAAGTCACAGTCTTATATTTACCAAGTTTTATGTATCTTGGCTATTGAAGAAGAGGTTTGTAATATTTGAACATATGCTGACACTGTATTTAAATAATATCAAATTGCATGTTATATAACCAAAATGTAAATCTGGTATGTCTTTGTTTTTTTTTTTGTTTTGTTTTGTTTTGTTTTGTTGTTTTTTTTTTGGCCACACCTGGTACACTTAGGGGTCACTCCTGGCTCTTTGCTCAGAAATCCCTCCTGGCAGAAATTATCCTATATGGACTACGGGATGCCATGAACCAAACCCTGGTTCATCCTGGGTCAGCTGTGTGCAAAGTAAACACCTTGCTGCTGTGCTATTGCTTTAGCCCCCAAGGAAGCTGCAATTTTGAGAAAGATGTACATGTTACTGTATTCCACAGCATATTAGTTATTTATGGCACTTAGTGTTAAGGTAGAATCATGCTTAATAAACATTTTAGAATGAACATTATATTTTAATTTACTACAATGTAGAGAGCATATTTAAGAACTAGATAGTAGGGGCCGGGCAGTGGCGCTGGAGGTAAGGTGCCTGCCTTGCCTGCGCTAGCCTAGGACGGACCGCGGTTCGGTCCCCCGGCGTCCCATATGGTCCCCCAAGCCAGGAGCGACTTCTGAGCGCATAGCTAGGAGTAACCCCTGAGTGTCACCGGGTGTGACCCAAAAACCAAAAAAAAGAAAAAAAGAACTAGATAGTAGACATTTTAGGTTTTATGGGTTGTATTATAGATTAATTCTCTTATTTTAAAATAAAAAAATGTAAAAATGTTAAAAACGGGTCAGAGTGCTAGTACAGCAGGTTGGGCATTTGTCTTGCATGCAGTCAACCCATATTCAATCCCTGGCATCCCCCTATGGTTCCCTGAGCACCACCTAAAGTGATTCCTGAGTGCAGAACCAGGAGAAATCTCTGTGAACATTGCCACACCATATTGCCAGTTATTGGCCTAAAAATAGAACAAAACACAAAGTTAAAACCATTACTAGGTCAAGGACCCATGAAATGAGACTGAGTGCTGATTTTCTTTCAGAGACTAAAGTTTGATATAGATGACAATATTGCTTACAATTACTGATATTTGATTTTGCGCTTAACCTATCAGATCTACCTGATGTGATTGAAGTGACCAATTCTTCTATCTCTTGGGAAGCATTTTCTGAATGCCTATTCTTTATAAATTTTTTTTCTGGGGGCTGGCACGATGGCACTAGAGGTAAGGCATCTGCCTTGCAAGTGCTAGCCTAGGACGAATTGTGGTTCGATCCCCTGGAGTCCCATATGGTCCCCCAAGCCAGGACCTATTTCTGAGCGCATAGTCAGGGCGTAACCCCTGAGCGTCAACAGGTGTGCCCCCCTCCCCAAATAACATTTCTTGGGGCCAAAGAGATAGCGTGTTTGCCTTGCATGTAAGGACGGTGATTCGAGTCCTGGCATCCCATATGGCACCCCTGAGCCTGCCAGGAGTGATTTTTGAGCGCAGAGCCAGGAGTGTGACTCAAAAATCAAAAAAAAAAAAAAAAAAAAGGAAGAAGAAGTGGTACACTGTCTCATCACTAATAATGCTGTTTGTGTTCTAAAATAGGAAGAAAAACAAAAACTTTTAGAAGAAAAGAAAAAATTTGAGAAGATTGCTGAAGACCTAAAAGGAACAGTAGAAGAACTAAATGCTCTTCTCCAAACCAAAGAGGTTTGTTTAAAAAGTTATATTTTAATTTTCTAATATTTTCTAATTTTCTAATATTTCTAATATTTTTAGTTGAATACAGAATTACAAAAATATGTTGCACTTGTGAGTATTGTGAAAGATTTCTTCACCAAGTTTCTTATTAAGTACAATAAGTGATCTTAGGGCTGGAAATGTAGATTAACAGTAGAGCCTCTTGTCTTACAGGTGGGAAATTCAGTTCAATTCTCAACACTGAAAAAAAAGACTTAAGCATTTTAAAAAAGTATTATTCCTTTAATATGTTAAAACTTGGTTTACAATAAATACAGTTATCTTCCTACTGTTACATGGGGAGAAAAATCAGCATTTAAAATATCAGGAACATGAGAATATGAATCATGTTCTGGTTTATAATAGTACCATTTCTTCTTTTTTTATTTTTGAGTCACACCTCAAATGGTACTATGGTAGTACCATTTCTTGATGTCTTGCATATTAGCTATTTATTAAATCTGAGTTTAGGATACTTTGTGTAGTACTCATATTAAATATTTCAGTATCTTTTATATTAAAAGAATATTTTTTATGTCTAAATGGAAAAAGAAAGATGAGAAAGACAGATGGGGGGAGAGAGAGACACACAGGGAGACAGACAGAGGTGAAAGGGAGAGGAGTTAAAAACTGTCCTAGAGGCAGGCAGGGGGATGGGGAGAGTGAAATTCGGGACAGTGGTGGTGGGAAATGTACATGGGTATACATTCTGAGACTGAAACTCAATCATGAACAACTTTGTAATCACGATACTTAAATGAAAAAAAGTATATTTTGGGGCCAGCGAGGTGGCGCTAGAGGTAAGGTGTCTGCCTTGCAAGCGCTAGCCAAGGAAGGACACGGTTCGATCCCCTGGCGTCCCATATGGTCCCCCCCAAGCCAGGGGCAATTTCTGAGCACTTAGCCAGGAGTAACCCCTGAGCATCAAATGGGTGTGGCCCGAAAAACCAAAAAAAAAAAAAAGTATATTTTCAGTCCATAAGATTACAAATTTTTTTGTTTTTGTTTTTGTTTTTGTTTTTGGGCCACACCCGGCAGTGCTCAGGGGTTACTTCTGGCTGTCTGCTCAGAAATAGCTCCTGGCAGGCACGGGGGACCATATGGGACACCGGGATTCGAACCAACCACCTTTGGTCCTGGATCAGCTGCTTGCAAGGCAAACGCCGCTGTGCTATCTCTCCGGGCCCAAGATTACAAATTTTTGTTTGTTTTGGGGCCATACTTTGCAGTGTTCAGGAGTTACTCCTGGCTCTGCTCTCAGAAATTGCTCCTGGCAGGCTCAAGGGACAATATGGAATGCCAGAGATCAGATTTGGATTGTCCAGGGTTGGTTGTGTGCAAGGCAAATGCCCTACCCTGTGCTATCACTCTGGCCCCAAATTATAATTTTTTTAATAGTAAGAACAACTTAGTTTTTAAGACAGTCCCTGATTTAACGACTAAACCTCCATAATATTATTTTTTTTTTGGTTTTTTTTTTTTTTTTTTTGGGCCACACCCGGTGACGCTCAGGGGTTACTCCTGGCTATGCGCTCAGAAGTTGCTCCTGGCTTGGGGGACCATATGGGACGCCGGGGGATCGAACCGCGGTCCGTCCTAAGCTAGCGCAGGTAAGGCAGGCACCTTACCTTTAGCGCCACCGCCGGCCCCTCCATAATATTATTTTAATAGGAATTACCTGCAAAATATTTTATCATATGCAAATATAATTTTTATCAATTGATGTAATTTACTTGTATTTATTATTGCTTATTTAAAAATTACATGGTATTAAATATATTTAATTCAAAACTTTGACATATTTCTACCAAGATTCTACTAAATATGTGACTTAATTAGTGATCATATTTATAAACATGAGAAAATTTTAAAAGTATTTTATAACATTTGTTTTCTAGAAAAAAGCATATGATTTGGAAATAAAATTAACTGCTCTTGCAACAAGTGAGCAATATTATTCAAAACAAGTTAAAGAACTGGAAACTGAACTTGAAGAAGAGAAGTATGTGGTTTTACTATATATAAAAGGCATATGTTGCAATTTATACAATTTCTTATTGATTAATATATTATGTTCAGTACTTATATAGTTATTTATATTCTAAATATAGTCTTATTATAAAATAACTACAGTTGCATTAAAAAGTTGATTTTTTTTTTAATTTGTTTTTGAGTCACACTCAGGAGCACTCAGGGGTTAATCCTGGCTCTGTGCTCAGAAGTCACTCCTGGCAGGCAGGGGAACCAAATGGAATGCTGGCATTTGAACCACACCTGTTTGAATCAGCTGTGTGCCAGGCAAATGCCCTACCATTGTACTATCTCTCTGGCACCCAAGTTGATAATTTCTGTTTTTTTTTCTTTTGGTTTTTGGATCAGACCTGGCGGTGCTCAGGGATTATATTCCTGGCTCTGTGCTCAGAAGTCTGCTCCTGGCAGGCACAGGGGACCGTATGGGATGCCGGGATTTGAACCACAGTCGTCTATTCAAAACAGCTCCGTACAAGGCAAACGTCCTACTGCTGTGCTATCTCTCTGGCTCTCCAAGTAGATAATTTCTATAAAAGATAAATGTATCGGGGCCGGGTTGGTGGTGCTAGAGGTAAGGTGTCTACCTTGCAAGCACTAGCGTAGGACGGACCGTAGTTTGATCCCCCGGCGTCCCATATGGTCCCCCCAAGCCAGGGGCGATTTCTGAGTGCATAGCCAGGAGTAACCCCTGAGCGTCAAACGGGTGTGGCCCAAAAAACAAAAACAAACAAGCAAACAAAAAGATAAATGTATCACTATTTTCCTTAAAAATTAATAACTTGCAAGAAAGAAAAACTTTATTTACTCTGATAAATTTTTAATGTCAGTAAGTAGGAAGAGTTAATAGGAACACCTGGAATCATTTCATAGTTATATATTCTGCTTCCTTCATTTAAATTTGGTTCTGGGAGATGGAGCAATATCAGTGGAAAGGGCATTTGCTTTCCATATGGTTACCCAAGCCAGGAGTGCTTTCTGAGCACATAGTCAGGAATAACCCTGAGCCAGCCAGGAGCGATTTCTGAGTGCAGAGCCAGAAGTAACCCCTGAGCACCACTGAGTGTGGCCCAAAAACTAAATAAATGAATAATTGTTTAAAAAAATTGGTTCTGGTGTCTGCCTTGCAAGCGCTAGCCAACGAAGGACCTCGGTTCGATCCCCCGGCGACCCATATGGTCTCCCCAAGCCAGGGGCGATTTTTGAGCGCTTAGCCAGGAGTAACCCCTAAGCATCAAACGGGTGTGGCCCCCCCCAAAAAAAATTGGTTCTGGCTACAAATAAGAACAGGAGCGATCTTTAATAATGAAGAGCACTTGAGATTTTGAAAGTACAGGCCTTGCATTTGTTATGTAAAAATCTAGTTTTATTTGTCTTAATAGTTTATGTCTTATTTATTGTTTTTGAGCCACACCCAATAGTGCTCAGGGTTTACTTACCCATGACTCTGCAATCAGGAATTATTACTGGTGTTGTTTGGGGGACCATATGAGATGCTGGGGATCAAACTCAGATCAGCTGTGAGCAAGGCAAATGCCCTACCTGTTAGCCCCATAAACTTGCATATATTTTATGTACTATTTTAATTAAATTACCATGCTCTTAAAGCAATTTCTGGTAGTCTAAGAGAGTAAAATTTATGAAGAAAATAATAGACACTTCAAAATTGGTGGAATGAATGTAAGGGAATGAATGTGGTGTGAGGAATGCACAAAAAAATATATGGCAACTTAAAACTATAGAAAAATTTGGGCCGGAGCGGTAGCACAGTGGTAGGGCATTTGCCTTGCACACGGCTGACCCAGGATGGACACAAGTTTGATCCATGGCATCCCGTATGGTCCCCTGAACCAGGAGCGATTTCTGAGCACATAGCCAGGAGTAATCCCTGAGCATCACCGGGTGTAGCCCAAAAAGCAACATATATATGTATATATACACATATATATGTTTAAAGTGTGACGAAATAAGGAATAATGTACTGACCACTTTATACCTATCACTTGGCTTTAGAAATGATTAAACTAATGGTCAATATTACTGTATTTATAACCTATACCTTCAACACTTTTCTCTAAGATTATTTTGAATTTAATTCCATATCATAGAATGACTGATTATTTTGGAATGCTATTTTTTTAAATAGGCGTAAGAATACTGAACTAACTGCAAACTGGAACACACTTTACATGGAGAATAAAGAACTAGCTCAAAAAACAAATGAAATGATGATAGAATTCAAGAAACAGCAAGAAGATATTAATGTGAGTTGCAAAAGAAAGCACCCAGTGACATCCTTGGTGCTGCTTGGTCCCTGCAGTCCTGGGGAGCAGGCCTCCTGAGAGGTGTTTGGGACTTCTAAAGCTGCACCAGGGTACTCCGTGCACCTTGTGGAGAAGGGCATAGTTGTCCTGCTCTTTCCTTGCCTATCAAATTAGGTAAAATGCTTTCAGTTTTGAAATATCGGACTATGTTAGAATTCATACTTTTTCTTTTTTTTGGGGGGGGGGGAGGAGTCTGGGCCACACCCAGCTGCAGTGCTCGTGGCTACTCCTGGCAGGCTTGGGGGACTATATGGGATGCCACAGATCAAACTCGGTTTGACTTTGTGCAAGGCAAACACCCTACGGGCTGTGCTATCACTCCAGCCCCAGAGTTGATACTTTGTGTTAAAAAAAGTACACATTTTCATCTTAGATGGTGATAATGGATAGTAGTCTAGTAGTTTTGCATTGACAAAATTAATCTGATTTAGGGGCCAGAGACGTGGCGCTAGAGGTAAGGTGGTAAGGTGTCTGCCTTGCAAGCACTAGCCAAGGAAGGACCGAGGTTCGATCCCCCGGCGTCCCATATGGTCCCCCCAAGCCAGGGGCAATTTCTTAGTGCCAGGATTTCTTAGCCAGGAGTAACCCCTGAGCATCAAACGGGTGTGGCCCAAAAAAAAAAAAACAAAAAGAAAATTAATCTGATTTAAGATATAAAGACTTATAAAGTATTCAAAACAAATCTTACAAGCTACTTTGAAAGATACAAAGATAAATAAAAGATAGACAAAATCTTTCCTCTTTAATGGCTATGACTCAATAGAAACATTCTCTATAATCTTAATATAGTATGTCATATTTGATGCTTTGGGGGAGAGGTCATACCAGAGCTCACAGACTGTCTTCTGTCTTTTGATAGAACAGATGGCTCTAGAAAGGTACTTTGGCCTTAAAAATATTTATGAGTTCAGGGAGGCAGAGCAGTAGTACAACTGGTAGGGAGCTTGTCTTCCACACAGACAATAAAGTTTCAATCCCTGAACCCTGTGTGGTCCCTGAACCCCTCCCTGAACCCCTCTGAGTACAGAGTCAAAAGTAGGCCCTGAGCATGCGCAGGTGTGGCTCAACCCCTAAAAGCAAGCAAGATATGAGTCCAGTCAGTATCTAGGAGTAGGAAAGCATCCCTTGAACAAAGTTTATATGCATCAGAAATATCATTTGGAAACAGCGAGCAAGACTTAATTTTGCTAATTTATGTAGATTTTATTGGAAGACAAAGTATAGTAAATCCCGAAATGTAGTATTTCATTTTGCATCTTAAATGACCCATTCTCTTGCTTTGTGTTGATGTAGGAGTATTGGGTTTCTGATGGTCGATGAGTCCCAGGGTCAATATTTTCAGGACTGCAAATATTTTCATTCCTGAAAATGTTGAGTAATAAAGATACTTGGAAATGGAAGTTTATTTCCAAAGCAGAAGAGAATGGAACTCACTTAACTGGAAGAATTTAGCATAGTACTGAATTAAGTTAAACTCCTATAGGTTGGATTTTAAAGGGGAGGATTTAGCATGGTACTAAAGTCGCTTTCATTTAAAGTAGGATTCTTAAAGGAAAATTGAGTCTGTGTATTTCTTATTAAGTGATACAAAGTGTTAGAGGATTCCTATTAGTTTCAGGTGGAGCAGTGTTAATTTAGGCACTTCTGTGGCAAAATAAGATTCTGTGCTAAAATAAGATTAACATTTTGTATTCCTGGTAGGCTGGTGGGTTGTGTTTAAGACTCTTTAGTTTACTTATTTAACCATTTGCCAAGATATGACTTGTTTCTCTTTGTCTTCCAGGAAGCCCAAGACCTGGTTATAGATTTGCTAAGCCATGGGTTTCCATAGTAAGGAGAATCCCATGAAATCACAGAATTACAGAATGTAGGATGGTGACAACTATCCTACATTCTTGGCAGTCGCCAAGTATAAAACTTTCAGTATAAAACTAAATGAGTTTTAAATGAGTTTTATGCTGACAACTTCATGTTAAAGGTGTTAAATGTTTCAGTTATTTTAATGATTGATTTTTTTCATCTCTGATTATTTAGCATAGCAATAAGAAGGAAGAAAGTATGTTGAAACAAATAGAAAATCTGGAAGAAACAGAAATACAATTAAGGTACTAAGTTGGTCTTTAGTTGTTGCATCTCTGGTTACAGTGTAACTTGGTTTCAACATTTGGGATCTTGGTGGTGTGGGTTGGTGATAAGTATTGAATTGTGCAATTTCTCAAATGTAAAGCAGGAGCAGTCAGTGAACTACATCCCAGTCAGAGTCTAGCAAAGACTTTTAGTGTCTTTTTACTTTTTTTTTTTTTTTTTTTTTGGGGGGGGTGGCACACCCAGTGATGCTCAGGGGCTATTCCTGGTTATGTGCTCAGAAATTGCTCCTGGCTTGGGGACCATATAGGATGCTGGGGGATCAAACTGCGCTCCGTTCTAGGTCAGCTGTGTGCAAGGCAAATGCCCCCTACTGCTGCACCACCACTCCGGCCCCATTATTTTGTTATAATTAATTTATGCTAACTGTGAAACATGAGAAACTATGTTAGAATTCTGCTTAAAATGGGACCGGCGAGGTGGCACTAGAGGTAAGGTGTCTGCTTTGTAAGTGCTAGCCAAGGAAGGATGGTGGTTCCATATGGTCCCCCCATTCCAGGGGCGATTTCTGAGCACTTAGCCAGGAGTAACCCCTGAACATCAAACGGGTGTGGCCCAAAAAACCAAACAAAACAAAATTCTGCTTAAAATGTAAAATATATATGTCTTCCTACAAAATGAGAAAAATAGAAGTGGATGGTACCAGGGGCAAAGCAGTCTCATGATCACTGAGTGGAAATAAAAAATGATCAGACCTAAATACCCAACCCAAAATCATTGAAAATAGAATCCAGAGACCCAAATTATAAGTATGCACAAAAGGGACGTGTTACACTAGCAGTCCAGGAGGCTAAGAGTGGAGATATGGGAGGCATCTGGGGAGGGTGGTCAACACTGGTGGTGGGAATGGCCCTAATTCACTGTTACTATGTACCTGAAATATAACTGTAAAAGACTTGTAAGTCACATTGATCTCAATAAAAATTATTAAAAAATGTAAAATAGAGGGACTTGGGAGATCGTTCAAATGACTGGAACCTATATTTTGTATTTAAGAGGTTTTGAGTTTAGGCGCTGGAGAGATAGCATGGAGGTAGGGCATTTGCTTTGCATGCAGAAGGACGGTGGTTCGAATCCTGGCATCCCATATGATCCCCAGAGCCTGCCAGGAGTGATCTCGGAGCTTAGAGTCAGGAGTAACCCCTGAGCACTGCCAGGTGTGACCCAAAACCAAAATCAACCAAACAAAAAAGAGGTTTTGTGTTTAATTTCGACATTACCTGCCTTCTCACATTTAATCCAGCATTGCCTGTGATGTTTGGTGCCCTCATCACTACCACCTGCCCAAGAAACTTCATATTTCTGGGCCTGCTGGGAGACATCAAGCCTCCCATAGGCCAACTACTGTGAGGAGCAATGTGGATGTAAAAATTTAATTTTTAGAAAGTAATTTGAAGAGGCTTTGGAGAGAACTCCACAGCTAGAGAACATTGCATGTGGGAGCCCAGTTTGGATATCTGGCACCACGTGGTCCTTGGAACTGCTGGAGGAAGCTGCTTCCCCTAGTAGATCTAGGTATGGCCCTCAAAAACAAGCAAACCAGGGGCCGGAGAGATAGCACAGCAGTAGGGTGTTTGCCTTGCACGCTGCTGATTCGAACAGACTGTGGTTCGAATTCCTGCATCCCATATGGTCTCCCATGCCTGCCAGAGGTGATTTCTGAGTGCAGAGCCAGGAGTACTCTGAGCACTGTAAGGGTGTGACCCCCAAATAAAACAAACAAAAACCCCAAAAACCCAAACAAACAAACAAACACAAAAATCAAGCAAACCAAACAAAAATACTGAGAAACAAAACAAAAAGGACCTATAATAAAATAACTTGAAATTTCCTTTAGACTTAACATATTTCCCTAGTAGGCCTGCTTGAGATAATATGAAATAAGTACTGATGACAGTGCCTGGCAAATAGCTGTAATATCATATTTAGAAAGTTGTATTTTATTATAATCTGATGCTTTTTATCTGGTTTGCCCAATTTATTTTCTTCTTTTCACCATCTCTTTTTGCTTCCTTCCCTTCCCTGATGGGATTTTAAACAAGATCTCATGGATTAAAGGAAAGCACTGCTGTTGAACAACAGTGTGAGCCTCCCCTTACATGATTTTTTTTTAAAAATATGGAGTGCTTCACGATTTGCACATCATCCTTGTGCAGAGGTCATGCTACTCTTCTCTGTATCGTGCTGCCAAAGTAAACATTTTTTTAAATTTAGAAGTGAAGTTACATTAAATTCAATTATTGTGAATAAGCCACTATACAGTTTTGTGTTTTGTTTGTGTTTGTTTTTTGGTCCATATCTAGCAGTTCTCAAGTGTAACTCCTGGTTCTGCATTCAGGAAACCTTATAGGGCTCAGGGAACCATATCGAGTGCCAGAGATTGAACTTGGGTTGGCTAAGTGCAAGGCTAATGCCCTGCCAGATGTACTATCATATCACTCTGACCTCAATCACTATATGATTTGGGAGTAAGAAGTGAAGTATTTTTGGGGAAGGCTGCTTTTTTTTTTTTTTTTTTTTTGGTTTTTGGGCCACACCCTGTGACGCTCAGGGGTTACTCCTGGCTATGCGCTCAGAAGTTGCTCCTGGCTTCTTGGGGGACCATATGGGACGCCGGGGGATCGAACCGCGGTCCGTCCTAGGCTAGCGCAGGCAAGGCAGGCACCTTACCTCCAGTGCCACCACCCGGGAAGGCTGCTTTTTAAGGGAACTCAAATGATTCTTTTTGTATGTCTAAGTATTGATTTATAGAATACTAAAAAAAAATACATTTAGGAAAATTAAGAGCGCATCAACTAAAAATTTAGTAACCTAAAATTCAATTTTTAGTTTTTTATAGGACTGAATTATATTTTATGCATGTAGTTATACCCAGGATATATTAGTGGTAACATTAGTGGACTGCAAATGACAAACAATTCAGCTCTCCATTTCAGACAAAGCATGATTATTTTCATGTACAACCGACATATTTGTAATTAAGCATTTTTGAAAATATAAGTGCTTGCTACAATAGTCAAAGGTTAAATAAGCCTTTTGACAGGAAATAAAACTTTTACCTTCTTATCTTCTTATTGCATACTCTCCTTTTTATCTTCTTTTTTTTTTTTTTTTTGGTTTTTGGGCCACACCCGTTTGACGCTCAGGGGTTACTCCTGGCTATGTGCTCAGAAATCGCCCCTGGATTGGGTGGACCATATGGGACGCCGGGGGATCGAACCGAGGTCCTTCCTTGGCTAGCGCTTGCAAGGCAGACACCTTACCTCCAGCGCCACCTACCCGGCCCCATCCTTTTTATCTTCTTTATTCAAACGAATAACTGTTTCATACTTCTAGAAATGCTTTGCAAATATATGTGCAAATATCTCATTTATGTACTTCCTCATTTCAGTCACTTGTGTGAGCCATCCATTATTTATATAAAATGATGACTGTTTTACACTGAAGATTATTCTATGAGTAAAGATGATAGTAAAGTGGATTCTCATGAAAACATTTTTTTATTTAGTCAAATCTCTGCAGCAATAATCAACTGACAAAAAGTCCAAGTGTACCATTTTGGGGGCTGAAAAAACTGGGATCTCTTCAGAGTAGGGTAGGCAGTCTTTTTCAAGCCTCCATACTGCCAGACATCCCAGCAGCTACCCCCACATCCCCAGCCGCTGTGACGTATACTCATAGACCTAGTTCGACAGGTGACTTGAGTGTATTTCGTTGACACATACCATCTCCAAATTCCTCAATACTGGCGTTCCCATCCAATTAGATGGGAACGTAGCATAGAAATAAACTAAGCTCAATAAAACAAAAGAAAACAGAATGTTCTACTAGCAACAGTTTAGTAAGCCCTCAGTCTGAATTAGTGAGCATGTTGTGAGATAAAACAATTTTCACAGATCTTCATTTTGATAATTTTATTAGTTGTAAATATATAAAGTGAATTATAATAATGGGGCAGGCTTGGGGGTTGGTGGGAAATTGGGGACAATGGTGGAGGGATTATTACTTTTGGGGGCATTGGTATTGAAACATTAAATGTTTGAAATAACTTATGAATGACTTTGTAAATGGTGTTTAAATAGTCATAAAAATTTATTTGATCACTGTATTATAAAGTGGTGTTGGAACATTACCTAATGTTCCATTCACAGTCCATTCACAAGTGTCCACTTCCCTCCACCAATGCTCGCTCCTCTGTTTGCCTCTCATCTACCAGCCTGTCTCTTTGACAGGCACTTAAAAAAAAATTCAGGCACTGTGGGCTACAATACTGTTACACTAGGGTCCTATGAATAATAATGAAGTTAAATTTAAAAATAACCTAGTTTTTAAAAATTGACTTTAGGGGCCGGGTAGGTGGCGCTGGAGGTAAGGTGTCTGCCTTGCAAGCGCTAGCCAAGGAAGGACCACGGTTCGATCCCCTGGCGTCCCATATGGTCCCCCCAAGCCAGGGGTGATTTCTGAGCGCATAGCCAGGAGTAACCCCTGAGTGTCAAACGGGTGTGGCCCAAAAAAACAAAACAAAAAAAAATTGACTTGAATTAGAAACGAACTACCTTTGAAGAAAATAATTTTAATGAAACATAGAAATTTCAAAATAAAATAATACATTTAAATGAAAGCATTGGAGCGAGCTTTTAAGTAATAATGCGTGAAAAAATTACCAAACAAAATGAAAAAATAATACTGTTTTATTTTAGACAGTCTAGAAAGTAGATAAAAAGAAGAAACACATTTTATTTAAATGTCACTTTCTATTTTCCTTAAGGAATGAACTGGAATCTGTAAGAGAAGAATTAAAACAAAAAGGAGATGAAGTCAAGTGTAAATTGGAGACAAGTGAAGAAAATGTATGCAGCTTAATAATATTGTAAAATTCTTTCAAATTACAAAATATAAATGTGTCTAAAAAGTAAAATTATATTTACTATTGTATGAACAATAAGTGATTTAAAGTTGTCATAAGCTACTGATCTTAAGATACAGGCAAGTTGGGTTATTTCATATAATATAGTTTATATTTAGGAGACATAATAGCATCATTATAAATTTAGTTTTATAAAATGTTAATATTTGAAATTGGTATATATTCTTATTAAATGAGATGCTTATGCTTTAGTAATACAGAATACACCAATAAAGTGATGTTCGTGTTATACTTTATGGATATGATTTCAAGAAAGTGAGATAGGAGCCAGAGTGATACCACAGTGATAAGGCATTTATTTGTCTTGCACGCTGCCAACACAGGACGAACCCCAGTTTGAATCCTAGCATCTCATATGGTTCCCCGAGCCTGCCAGGAGCGACTTCTGAGTGCAGAGCCAGGAGTAACCCCCGACCGAGCACCACCAGGTGTGACCCCAAACCAAACCAAACCAAACCAAACCAAAACAAAACAAAACAAAACAAACCTCCCTCCAAAAACCAACTTGAGACAGAAGAGAGTTTTTTTTAAGGAAATCAAAATTTTTTTTGTTTTTGGGTCACACCTGGTAGCTCTCAGGAATTACTCCTGGCTCTGCACTCAGAAGTCGCTCCTGGACCATATGGGATGCCAAGAATTGAACCAGGGTCTGTCCTGTGGTGGCCACTCTACTGCTATGCTATGACTCTGGCCCCGAGGAAATCAATTTTCTGACATAACTAGTACAATATAATAGTATAATCTCTTACATAGTGAAGAAAATGATACCCAAATAGAACAAGATATATTATAATGACCCTGGCTATTTTTCCTTTCATTCTACAAAAATTGACTATGCAAATTGTGCTGTTGGGGCTGGAGCAGTGGTGCAAATGGTAGGGCATTTAAATGCTTTGCATGCGCTAACGTAGGAAGGACTGCGTTTCGATGCCCCAGCATCCCATATGGTCCCCCAAGCTAGGAGCAATTTCTGCGCACAGAGCCAGGGTAACCCCTGAGCATCATTGGGTGTGGCCCAAAAACAAAAAAAAAATTAATAAAAGAAAGACTGTGCTGTAATTATTCTGGATGCTGAATTTGGATATTTTATGTTAGGCAGTGGTAATCCGATTAAGATTATTAGGAAACATACTATTTTAAAAGAATGAAATGAGGACAGTGAATAGCACTAGTATCTCTTGGGAGCTGAATGACAATTCTTGAATGTTATAAAAACATTTTGAAGAGAGTTCTGGCCTAGTTTATTCCATTTACATGTCTTAAAGCCAATTTTTGAAGTTAGGGAATAGACTAATTTGGTCAGGCTTGAGCTATGTGTCCATTTCTGGAAATAGAGTCAAGCTGTCAGATTATATGGACTGAATAGTATGCCTATAAAGGAGTCTTTGCCAGACCAGATCAAAACATAAATTCTCTCTACATTTGTGTTTGGAGCCCTTAGGATTATTGCACTCAAACTCAAGTGAAGACATGCCTTCATAGGAGAAGTAACATTTAATTTAAAAATTTAGTAAGAATTAGTGGAAGGAAGAGAGGTGGACACAAATATATCAGGGAGAAGAGTTTAAGTTATAAATGCATACATATTTTATATATAAATATGAGAGAGCTTAGTCTTATGAGGCAGCCTAGCTCATATATTTAAGAAGCTATAAAAGTTCTTTTTGGATTAGGTCTAAGATCCTGGCCCCAGATCTACCCAAATATGGCACAAGACTATTACCAGATCTTGAGTAATCTCTTGTTTACTTAGAAGCAGTTGGGACAACACAGACAGGTCCTTGGGCTACAAGGCAGAACAGTATAGCTGGAAAGTGGTTGTGGCAGTTCAGGAGTCCATTAGTTATTGAGATGGTATCTCAATGTTGATATCCTAGTATCAAGATATAACAAAATGTGTACATAGGAAATGAAAATGGGGGGAGGGGGTTAGAGTAGATTTTTTTTTTTTTTTTTTTTTTGTTTTTGGGTCACACCCGGCGGTGCTCAGGGGTTATTCCTGGCTGTCTGCTCAGAAATAGCTCCTGGCAGGCACGGGGGACCATATGGGACACGGGGATTCGAACCAACCACCTTTGGTCCTGGATCGGCTGCTTGCAAGGCAAAAGCTGCTGTGCTATCTCTCCGGGCCCTAGAGTAGATTATTTAAGGTCTCATAAACTAGCTGTATTTAGAAGTATAAATTTATAGGCTTTTTAAAAAAAATAAAGTCTAAGGCTAATAAGTCCATGAGCTAATTTTTTTGGGGAAGTGTCTGTTCCTCTATCTGTGCTCAGAAATGAATCTTCCATGCGCTTGGGAGACCATATATGGTGCTGGAGATTCAAGGTAGGGTTGGGAGAATGCAAGGAAAACACTTTAATTTCTATACTATCTCTCTGGCCCAAACATTTTATTTTGATTATATATATACGTATGGTTTTTTTTCATTTTGGTTTTGGTTTTTGGGTCACACCTGGCAGCACTCGGGTTACTCCTGGCTCTGTCAGAAATCACTCCTGACAGGCATGGAAGACCATATGGGATACTGGGATTCGAACCATTGTCGGTCCTGGGCCGGCCACTTGCAAGGCAAAAACCTTACCACTATGCCCCTGATTTTATATTTTTAAGTTACTATAATGATTAGGACCAGATTTAGATTTTTCAATGTATGCTACCTTATTTAAATGAAAGTCATTTTTGCCTCTGTGAAGAAATTGGGCCTTGAGAAAGTAAGATTGCATGCTTAAGAAGTAGTAGAGCTAGTTGAAGACCACTGCTAATTTTTTTTCTCATTAAGACCTTTTTTTGGTTTCATGTTTTTAAATTAAATTCAACCAGAAAAAAGAGAAGTCAATCTTGTAAAAGTTTAGAATGTAATTCTATTATTTTAGAATTTGTATCAGAGGCTACTTCAAAATACCTTACTTGTGATGGGATAAGCACATATTTAACTTTTAAAAATTTAAAAATTTATCTGATGAGAAATGTAGACATATTAATGGTATGTTAAGGAAAAACAAAAAAATGCAAGATAAGTTGTTAGTATGTTTAAGTTTGTCAATGTTAGATTTCAATTTTTTTTTTGTTTTGTTTTTGGGTCACACCCGGCACCACTCAGTGTTATTCCTAACTCTACACTCAGAAATCACTCCTGGTAGGCACGGGGGACCATATGGGATGCCGGGATTTGAACCACCGTCCTTCTGCATGCAATGCCTTACCCTCTTGCTATCTCTCCAGCCCTTTGGATTTTATTTTACATACAAAAATAATTTCCTTGAGGCCAGAGAAATATATCAAAGGGTTTAGCATATGCTTTGCATGTAGGAGGCCTAGACTTAATTCTCAGCACCATGTGGTAAGAGTGTTTGTATATAATTTCCCATTTTAATGTGCCTATGCAAAGGAAGAACAGTATCACATGGTGAGATTGGTGCCTATGGGGATGCTAGAAGAAGTCCAACAATCCAATTGACTTGGTTCTTATATAAACGTTAAATGGAGGGACACTTCTACAAACTTCCTTATTTAACATAACAAAGGGATAAACAGTGGGGAAAATAAACAATCTAACTTAAGACAGTGGACTCAATTGTTTGTGGGAACTAATTGTTTGTGGGAACTAACTAATTGTTTTTGGGAACTCAATTGTTTGTGGGAACTAATCAGAAACCTAGTATGATAGCAACCACAGTTACACAATGAAGGAAGGAAGAGGCCAAGAGGCTGCTGAGAGTAAACATGTAGGAAAAGAGTACTGTTCGCTTCCGAGCCTGAGTCCATCCTCTCATTTTTATTTTGAATATATATGGTACACCCCTGCGCAGTTTTTAAAATGGAGACCAATGAGAAAAAATAAATACCAGTGCTGCATCAGCCAGCAATTTCTTTTATATAATGAGATAGTGCAACTGGAAAGATAGCTTAATGGGCTGAGCACATGATTTGTTGGTGGGAGGCCCTAGCATTGCATATGGATGGTCTCCTAAGCTACTCCTTATGAGTAGCTCCTAAGTACTGCAGGATGTATTCTTGCATACAAAATAATCAGGCTAATAACTCTTTTGTCAAAATGTAAAAATAAGTTTTATATTTACATATCTTAAAATATACTAACATAGAAATTATGTTAACATTCTAATGAAATATCAAATACTGTTTTTTTTAGGCTCGAAACATTGAATGTGAAGTTTTGAAAAAAGATAAACAATTGAAGATATTAGAAAACAAGGTATTATCAAACTGCAGATATATTTGTATTCTATTTATTTATTGAAGTTTATTTGGAGAAGTTTCCTCTTCCCTCCGTCCCTTCCTTTTCCGTGAGCAGATGTGGCAGCGCCTCAGTCTCACTTTTTCTTATTTTCCCCCTTCCCCCCCTTTTTTTTCTCTTTTTCTCTCCCCCCCTTTCACCATTTCCCCTCAGAGGCATTTCCCCCTAAAGAAAAGAAAAGTTTACTTGGAGGGGGTCACACCCTGCTATATTGGCATAACTCCTGGCTCTGCACTCAGGAACTACTCCTGGAAGGCTTGGGGAAACATATGGGATGCCTGGGATTAAACCTGGCTCAGCCATGTGTGAGTCAAGTGTCCTGACCACTGTACTAATATCTCAGCTCCCTGCAGATATATTTTAGAATAGAGATTTAGCAACAATATGTGTCTGACTACATTCCTTAATAGCCAGCCTTTATATTGTTCTGAACAAAGAAACTGGAATTCTTGGAAGACTTTGAGAGTAATGTAAGCTTTTATATTGTAGGTCTCTTTGACAAGGTTTAGGAGTTTTGCACAGTGCTTCAAAGAATAGTTTTATTTTAGTTACTCTTCTGTTTCATAACATTTTTATTCTCAGTAGCTATGTTTTGTGATTTCATTAGAGGGCAAGATATTTTTGTTCATTATATATTTTTTCTGAGTTAAATTGGTTTACAGGAGTATAAATGTTTATATGTTTTAGGGGAACCATGCCCACCACCAGAGCGCAACCAATATCCTCCTTAGACAATTAGTCCTTAGACACTTCCAATTCACTTTTCTTGCTTTTAACCTCACTTCTGGGGATGGAGCAGTAGTATAGTGGCCAGGGTACTTTCCTTGCATATGGCCCATCTAGGTCCAATTGCTAGCATCCCATTCCTGGAGCCCACTAGGTGTGATCCCTGAGCACAGAGCCAGAAATAAGTCCTGAACACCACTAATATGACCCCAAACCAAAAACCAAAACCAAAAAAAAAAAAAAATCAAACCCCAACAAAACAAAACATCCTCAGTTCTGTTTTCAGAGTCTGAGGATTTTATTTCAATGCATATCGTCTATTTCTTTATTTTGGACCCTTTAGAAATCTGTGCTTCTTTTTAATGAATGAATGAATGAATGAATGAATGAATTGCTTCTTGGGCCACACCCAGTGGCACTCAGGGGTTACTTCTGACTCTGCCCTCATAAATCACTCCTGGCAAACTCAGGTGACCACATGGGATGTTGAGGATCGTGCGAGGCAAACACCCTACCTCCTGTGCTATCACTCCTGCCCAGAAATCTGTGCTTCTTGTATACTACTAAAAATCTATTTTAAACTGTAAACTCTTAACCCAGTGGTCCCTCAAAGTGAGGGGTGGTGGCTGGGGAGAAAATATGAGATAAGGGTGCTAGCCTTGTACACAGCTTTACTTGAATCCAAACCCTTACCTTTCATATGGTCCCCTGAACCTGCTAGGAGTGATCACTGAGTGAAGATTCAGGAATAAGCTCAGATAAGTGTGCCCCCCAAATAAAAACAATAAAATTTACATAAACTTAAAATTGAATATAAATTTTTTAATTCTGCATACATTTTTAGTGTAACAATTTAAGGAAGCAAATTGAAAATAAAAGCAAGAACCTTGAAGAACTCCAGAAGGAGGTATGTACCACTTTTAAAAATTAAAACTGTAGGGGGTGGGTGGCAAAAAAGAAAGACACGTATATTTTAAAAACCAAATATTTTAGTAGTTTTATAGAATAGTATACCTATTAGTTCAGTGATAGTATTGCTCTAATTGCTTTGATGCTAAAATAGTTCTTTATTTTAAAATTTTAACAGAATAAAGCTTTAAAAAAGAAAGGTACAGAAGAAACCAAGCAACTGAATTCTTACGAGATAAAGGTATTTGGAAACCTTATTTTTAAAATATTAATAAATATTATAGGACTTGTATGTTTTATGTTATAGCAATTTAATATAAAATTTGAAAATATCTGCAGACATTAACTTTTGAGATTGTGGTGATTAGTTCTTTTAGTTTTATTTATACCTCGGATAGTAAAATTTTGGTTGTTACCAGATTTCTGTAGAGTGTAGGGAATGGTGCATGATTTTTACATAGGTTTAGAGCTTCACTTTTCTAAAATAAAGAAAATTTTGCAGTCGTACAACAGTATAAATTAATTGTACACTGAAAACTTATGAATGCAGTAAATGTTAGTGACATTTTACAACATGACTTGACAATCGCCAAGTCAGTGGTGAGCAAGACCCTTGCTGTGCTGTCTCGTTGGCCCATTATTGATTCTTTTCACTTTTGATAGTGTTAGCATCAAAGGGTTCTATTGAGACGGTGAAAAGATAACCTACAGAATAGAGAGAAATGTGTGCAAGTCATATATTTGGGCAATGATCTAGTAAACAGAATATATTAAAGGCATTTCATAGTCAATGCTAAAAGCTAATTATAGAAAGACACTAAATGACATGTAAAATAGTTTAACTCATAGAAGCAGAGATTACCAGGAACCAAAGGGAGAAGGAAATGTAAATTGTTCTTCAATTTAAGATTTTATTTAAACAAGGTGAGATCTGCCGTACATAGTGGAGTACTATTGTCACAATATATTGTGGATTTAAAATTTTGTTAAGAGCTGCTGTTCTGTTTGCCCATTGGCCAGCACCATAGACTCATCTAACTGCCAACTGAGAGGTAAACCAAGCCACAAAAACTGTGGTCTTTCAGTTAATGCATTGGGGCCTTTTGAGGGGGAGTGTGGTTAGTCCCCTGCCCTGCTGAAGTCTCAGAAGCTGCACACAAACAACTGCACACATACAAAACTGTTGCCACACCAATGGCCCAGCTTCACTGCTTTATCCGCTATTATCTGCAGAAACATTTACCTGCCCAAAAACTCTGGGTATGCTGGTTTAGTGGCTGACATCCTGGGGATTCTTTGGAGCCAGGGCGGGCCATCTCCATTTGTGCTTTTATACTTTATTATTATTATTATTATTATTTTTTGGTTTTGGGGCCACATCCGGCGGTGCTCAGTGGTTACTCCTGGCTGTCTGCTCAGAAATAGCTCCTGGCAGGCACAGGGGACCACATGGGACACCGGGATTTGAACCAACCACCTTTGGTCCTGGATTGGCTGCTTGCAAGGCAAACGCCGCTGTGCTATCTCTCCGGGCCCGCTTTTATACTTTCAACGTGATCCACTGCTTGCTACTGTCTGAGCTCATCAGCTCAGCATCACAGATCCTTGAAGTCCTGGCATGCAATATCTCCACAGTTTTAATACTGACATCCCGGGAGAAATACATCAAATTGGATGTGAAATTATCATAGAAGTCACATAAGCTGAACAAATAACCAACAATGGAATGTTCAGATAGCAATAAACAACTTACTATATCTTCAGATAATAACTTACTGACCCATTGTGAAAATGCCAATTTTTATACATTTTTCTTTTAATAATTTTTAATATTCTACTACCGTTTAGTTGTAACAAGCAATATTAAGTAAATTACTTCTATCTGCCAAACAATAAATAGGCTTGGAGGAGGGGAGGGCAGGGCAGGGAACTTGGGACATTATGGGACATTCGCTGGTCGAGGGGATGTTATACTGGTGGTGGAATTGGTGTTGGAACATTGAATGCCAGAAATAATTGTTTTATGAGCGATTTTGTCAAGTATGGTGTTTTAAATAAGGCGATTTATTTAAAAATAAAAAATTAAAATAATTTTGTTAGAGACTAGAGCATATTTTAAATGTTCTTGATATACCACCCCCCCAAAAAAAAGAAACATAATGACAGAAACTTTTGGAGACATTGGCTATATCATTTGCTTTGATAATGGTTATATACATGGGTATACAACAAGGGTATATACACATGTCCAAAGTAATCAAATTGCCTAAAATATTTGTCCATTTTACGTCTAAGTTAACCCTTATTAAAGCTATTTAAAAATAATGTTTTTAGAACACAAAAGTTAATAGTTACTTGTAATATATTGAACCTAGACTAAGCAGCTTAAACATTTTTAATATAAATAACTTCATTTTTAAAAGATAGATTACTTTAAAGACCATGTATCACATAGTTGATATAATTGATCGTTTTACATCCATTTCCAGGTAAGTGGGAATGAAATTATTAAAGAGAAAAATAAGAAGGAAAATAAGTACAGCTACAAGAAAATTATTGTATTTCACAACGAGGTCATTAAGTCATTGTTCGAAGGCTTAGCTAGTAAGCTCTTGTTGCTAGTTGACCATTCTGTTACTTCTTTTGTTTCTGAATATTAGATTGCTTCAGAGACACTTTTGTATGTGTTTCTATACGGATGACAGTATTAAAAAAATTGATTTGGTGTGGCCACACAGTCCAGGAATTTCAAGCACTATTGCTGATACTGTGGCTTTGGCGGGTGTGTTTTCAGCTGCAGGGGCTTTCCGAAGCAAAAGAAGGCAGGAGGAGGATGCCAGAAATCACTCCCAAAAAGTCCTGGTGATGCCAGCCTAAATACTGGCATACCTGGAGTTTTGGACAGATTGGTATCTCTGCAAAGAGCAGTAGAGGAATGATGAAGCAGGACTATTGGCAAAGTGGCAATTGTGAGTGATGGGTGGTGCAGCTGGTATGGCTGGCAGAGTAGGGTCTTGGCCTACCCTCTCTTCCCGAAGCTGGCCAGTGTACCATAATTTTTCATGAATTGTCTTACATTTCTCTAAAGATCAGAGTGAATGTATGGAGCTGGCCGAATGCAAGCATCACAGCTTAAATTTTGATGAAAATTTTATTAAAAATAAAAATACAACCACTTCTAAAATACTAATAAAACTAGATACTTGTTTTAGGGAGAAAGGTTTTGCGAAAAATAAAACATAGCTCATGTATGTAAAGGAACTAATCAGTGTAAGGACAATTAAATAATTTCCATGAATAATATTTTCATATTAGTAAAACCACAAAATGAATACAGAATATTTTTAAATAATCTGTTTACCAATGTTATTTTCTTTATTTTCCAGATCAGTAAATTAGAACTAGAACTAGAGGATGCCAAACAAAAACTTAAAGACATGACTGACCATTGTCAAAAGGAAATTGAGGACAAGAAGATAGTAGAAGAAGATCTTTTGAGAGAGGTAGAAAAAGCTGTGTTTGAGAATTTATTACAGTAAAACTCTCTCCTGATGTTTCAAGATCAAAATAATGATTTAAAATATAATTGTGACTAATCAAGTACATTCATCAAAATTTGGAGAGGAAATAAGCTTTACTTACCTATTTGTCTTTAAAAATTGATAGGATGACTGGCTATTAGATAGTAGCCAGGGATTTAGAAATATTTTGAATGCACAGACTGGCTCAATAGATGCTAAAAACATCTTTGTGTATTCAGATATACCAAGTAGCAAATAATCATTTTTGAAAGATTGATCTCTACAGTGTTATATTCTCTTCTCATTTAGAGCACGTTACGATTAACCGAAACATAAAGTTATCTACTTACTAATTTCCTAATGTTAGCTTCTATATCTTAAGTATAGAATATGACTTTACACTTAAAGTCATTTTTGTTTTTAGTTCATCAATTTAAAGAAATATTTTAAATTTATTTTCTAGGGCCGGGCGGTGGCACAAGAGGTAAGGTGCCTGCCTTGCCTGCGCTAGCCTTGGACGGACCACAGTTCGATCCCCCGGCGTCCCATATGGTCCCCCAAGCCAGGAGCAACTTCTGAGCTCATAGCCAGGAGTAACCCCTGAGCGTTACCGGGTGTGACCCAAAAACCAAAAACAAAAAAAAAAAAACAAAAAAAAATTTATTTTCTAGGTTGAGAAAGCAAAAGTAACAGCTGATGAAGCAGTCAAATTACAGAAAGAAATGGATATTCGATGCCAGCATAAAATAGCTGAAATGGTAGCACTTATGGAAAAGCATAAGGTAAATTTTTCTTGTTGTAATAAAGTATTAAAGTTCTATGCATGACGATAGTGAAATCAGATGTCGCAATCTTATTTGTCAGAGAAAGTTGAGCAGCACTAATTATAGCTGGGATACATACCCTTGCGTTCTCCAAGTTTGTATTTTAACCATATAAAGCGGAATCATGGGATTTATTCTTTGAGGAAGTCTGTGCCATCATCTGTCTATGATGGGTGAAGGTAACGTAACGATTATCACTTTTTTTTTTGTTTGTTTTTTGGGCCACGCCCAGTGACGGTCAGAGCTCCTGGCTTGGGGGACGCCCAAGCTCCTGGCTTGGTGGAACCATATGGGATGGGATTCGAACCACCCCTTGGTCCTGGCTCAGCCGCTTGCAAGGCAAAAGCCCTACCTCTGTGCTATCTCTGGCCTCCTTATTATCTCTCTTTTTTTTTTTTTTTTGGTTTTTGGGCCACACCCTGTGACACTCAGGGGTTACTCCTGGCTATGCGCTCAGAAGTTGCTCCTGGCTTCTTGGGGGACCATATGGGACGCTGGGGGATCGAACCGCGGTCCGTCCTAGGCTAGCGCAGGCAAGGCAGGCACCTTACCTCCAGCGCCACCGCCCGGCCCCTATTATCTCTTTTAATGAAGTGTTTTGTGTTTTGGTAGTCTTTTACAGCATTTTTTTTTGCTTTGCTCTGGTAGTACAGAGAACTTGCTCCTTGCTCTGCAATCAGAAATCACTCTTGGTGGTGCTTGGGAGACCATATGATGTTCTGAGAGATAACAATTCAGGTCGCAAAAAAAAAAAAAAAAAAAAAACCCACAAAAAAACAAAAGGGCCCAGAGAGATAGCACAGTGGCGCAGGCAGCCGATCCAGGACCAAAGGTGGTTGGTTTGAATCCCGGTGTCCCATATGGTCCCCCGTGCCTGCCAGGAGCGATTTCTGAGCGTAGAGCCAGGAGTAACCCCTGAGCCCTGCCAGGTGTGACCCAAAAACCAAAAACCAAAAACAAAAACAAAAAAATTACACATACCTATTAGACTATTAAAATTGTTTTTGAATAAACAGTATAATTTGTAAAAGTTAAAACTATGCTCATGTATGTTATCAAGTTTATAAATTTTACTTTTCTAAAAATATTAAATACATACGTTATCTGTTTTGACTGTTATATAATAAAATGTTTTCTCTTTTAATATAGCACCAATATGATAAAATTGTTGAAGAAAGAGACTCAGAATTAGGATCTTATAAAAACAAAGAACAAGAACAGTTATCAATGAAAGCATCTTTGGTGAGATAATAGAACAGAGCAGTCAATGCTAGTTTTTATGACAGGCTGGTGTTAAGGTGTAATTTTAAATAAGAGATCATATATGTTGATATATAGAATCAAAGAATCTTAAATATCAGAGCTGTCTTATAGACCTTGTAGGTAAGTAGTGCTCATATTTAATTTTTTTAAAGTGAACTCTTTTTCAAGTGAAAAGTTGTAAATTCTTACAAATAAGTTTGGAACCCTCATTAAGTTTGGGGTTGCAGAGATGGGATTATTAGGAGAAATTGAGAAGATATATTAGTGTTAAATAATTATTTGAGCAAACTATAAAGATTGGTTTAATAAAAACTTTAATCTTAGTATAAATATGTATAAAGTATAGTAAATATATTTTTTGGCTGAATTTGTTAGTGAAACAAATTTATTTGAAATACTGTATATTTTTATTGACTTGAGAAATATAGTGGATCACTGTATAAATTATGTATGTTTCTTTTTTAGGAGAATGAACTGTCGAATCTCAAAAGTGAACTTTTGTCTATTAAAAAACTACTTGAAAAAGAAACAGAAGAGAAAGTAGGTTTCGTAGTGTTTGTAAAGTAACTAATTGTAAGGTGTGGGTGCAACTTTGTATTTTCACAAGCATGTTATATTACAAAAATGATAAATTTGAGTAACTAAAAGTACCATTTTCTCCCAAATTTAAAAGCATTTTTACTCTTGTCTAAATATTAAACATGTGAAATAGGTTCTCTTTAAAAGGAATTCTTTTCGATATGAATACTTCAAAATTCTCATGAGTCATAAAGTACTTTAGATGTGAATTTTATTTATCATGTTTTAGAAAATGACAGCAATGTCTTTATGTATATATAGAGTTTTGCAATTTATAGTGAATTTACTCATTTTTACTTTATTTTTGACAAGCACCATGCTAACTCTATCTATCTATCTATCTATCTATCTATCTATCTATCTATCTATCTATCTATCTATCTATCTACCTACCTACCTACCTACCTACCTACCTACCTACCTACCTACCTATCTATCTATCTATCTATCTATCTATCTATCTATCTATCTATCTATCTATCTATCTATCTATCTATCTATCTGTCTATCTATCTATCTATCTATCTATCTATCTATCTATCTATCTATCATCTATCTATCATCTATCTATATCCACCCCTCTCCCATCTTTTCTTCCTCCTCTCCTCTCCCATCTTCTCCTCTTCTCTTCTCTCCTTCCTTCCCCTCCTATCTCCTTCCTTCCCCTTCCACTCCTTTCCTTTTGCTTCCCCAGCCCTCTTCTCTGTCCTCTCATCTCTCCCCAACTCTCCTTGCCTCACTCTACTTTCCTTTTCTTTCTTAGTGTATTTATACAGTATTTATCTTTGACTTGTTTTATTCAGACACATGCCCTTAAGGTCCATCTTTGTTTCTCAGAACTGCTTTATTCAGAATATAATGCTGGCTTTTATTTTTCTAAGGAGAGAACTGAAATCAGAGTAATTTGTCTTGAGAACATTCCTATTGTTTTAAAATATTTTTGGTCTTTCTTAATTTGTATTCTTTTTTTTGTTTTGTTTTTGTTTTGATTTTGGGCCACACCTGGTGGCACCCCAGCTTACTCCTGGCTCTCTGCTCAGAAATTGCTCCTGGCAGGCACTGGAGACCATATGGGATGCTGGGATTTGAACCACCATTGGTCCTGGGTCGGTCGCTTGCAAGGCAAAGGCCCTACCGCCGTGCTATCTCTCTGGCCCTTAATTTGTATTCTTAATTAATCCTTAGAAATCTCCCATTTTTACTCTTTGGCCAATCTATATATGAGTAAGATTTTCCCCATATGAAATAGTCATGATTTTATCTGTTACTATTTAAACCATCAAAAAAAATCAAAAGAATAATAATATTGTTTATATTTTCTTTTTTGTTGTTTACATTTTCAAATACCTAAAATTTTAGGCATTAGCTTATCAAATTTATTTAAAATTTTTTAATTAAATTACCATGAGATAGTTAAAAAGTGGATGATAGTTGAGTTTTGGTCATACAATACAGTGTTCTAACATCCACCCCTTCACGGGTGTTCATTACCAGCCATCCATTTCCCATCATTTCATATCTTCCCCTACTCCCAGAGGCAATCAAGCACACCACTTTACTTCCTTTCAATTCCCAATTCTTGTCCAGAGAGATCATTTCCAAGCATTACTGTCAGTGGTGGTCCCTTCTCTGTCTTAATTGGCCCTCGTCTCTATTGTCTCTGGATATTAATATCATACTACCTGTTTTTTATACTAAGTTCAATTATTCTCTCCCTCTGGCTCATTTTACTCAGTATATGAATACTCTCCATATCCATTTGTGTATGAGCAAATTTCATGACTTCGTTTTTCCCAATAGCTACATAGTATTCCATTGTGTGATGTACCACAGTTCCTTTATCCACTCATCATTCTTAGGCACTTGGATTTGTTTGTGAAATTTTTGTTTTGTTTTGCTTTGTTTTTTGGGCCACATCCGGCGGTGCTCAGGGGTTACTCCTGGCTGTCTGCTCAGAGATAGCTCCTGGCAGGCACAGGGGACCATGTGGGACACTGGGATTCCAACCAACCACCTTTGGTCCTGGATCGGCTGCTTGCAAGGCAGACGCCACTGTGCTATCTCTCCGGGCCCTATTTGTGAAATTTCTATTATCGTGTATGTACTTGCTCAAGATTCTGCAATATATATTGTAGTTTTGTTTGTCTTTGTCCTTTCAGTATTTCTTGTAGAGCAGGTTTGGTAGTGGTAAAGTGGATTAGCTTTGATTATCTTAAAAGTCGACTTTCTAATTTTCATCCTTTTGTAGGGTCCATTAACTAGTGTTGCTTAGTACTAACTACTAGCTTGGCACTCAGGGATCATTCATTGAGGTTTTTAGGAGATAATATACAGTGTCTAGGATTGAACTGGGGTAAGTACATGCAACGGAAACACCATAATCCTCTCTTTTTTTTTTTTTTTTTTGGGGCCACACCCGGCGATGCTCAGGGGTTACTCCTGGCTGTCTGCTCAGAAATAGCTCCTGGCAGGCACGGGGGACCATATGGGACACCGGGATTCGAACCAACCACCTTTGGTCCTGGATCGGCTGCTTGCAAGGCAAACACCGCTGTGCTATCTCTCCGGGCCCCATAATCCTTCTCTTATTTCTCCAACTTCCAAGAAATGCTCAGGAAACATGTGGTTGAGTGCTGAGGCTTGAAGATGTGGTGCTGCTTGTTTGAGCCTGTGGTGCTAGGGGGCCACGTGGTTCAAATTCAATGCTTAGGGGACTAACTTGGGTCAGGAGCATACAAACCATGCTCCCTAACCTTAGTGTACTTGCCACTCACCACATTTATCACTGATACATATTTGATAATTTACAGTTATGTTTCTTTGTATTGGTAATTTTGAGTTTAAAAATTTGGAGATTCTCTGTGTTTCCTAGACATCTTTGATTTTTTTTTTTAAAGTGTGGGGACTGTAGCAATTATACAACAGTGCTTGCTTTGCATTTGTCGTATGTGGATTCAATTCTTGGCATACCCTAAGGTCCCCAGAGCCCTGTTAGGAGCACAGAGCCAGGAGTTACCCTTAAAACTGCTGGGTGTGACCCCTCCCCCCCAATTTTAACATTTGGGATCAGAGAGCTAGTACACACAGTACAGGATGATTGGCTTGCATACGACATATCTGGTTCAATACCCATGGCTCAGATGGTCCTCTGAGGCCCCCAGGAGTTATTCCTAAGTGAGACCCAAAAATCAAAATTTTAGGAAGTTCTCAGCTATTACTTCTTTTTATTTCTTCAAATATGGTTTCTGTTCCTTGTGGCACTCATTACTATATGTTTATCTTTTTTTTTTTAACATTTTTTTCTTACACCCCTCCATGTTTACCTTTTGAAGATTTTCTTCATTTTTTGCGACTTATTCCCTCTTCCACTTGAGTCATTGTTGGATTTCATCTTAAATGTATGATTATCTTTCCCCCAATGCTATTGAATATATATGGTATAATTACATGCTGTACTGAATTTTAGTGTACTAGTCATACCCAGTATCTTTTTAAAAAATTAGTATCTTCCATTTCTTCGATAACCTTATAGTGTTTGTACAGTCCTTTTGTTGTGGACTTACGTTTTGAAGGTTTTATAACTTGTTTTATTTTGTTTTTTGTTTGTTTGGTTGGTTTATGGGTCAGAACTGGTGGTGCTCAGGGGTTACTTCTGGATCTGCACTCATCCTGACGGTGCTTAAGGGAACCAGATGTGATGCTGGGGATCGAACCTGGGTTAGCCTTGTGCAAGGAAAATGCCCTAGGTGCTGGGCTATCACTCCAGCTCAGATTTTTTTTTTGTTTGTTTTTTTCGGGCCACACCCATTTGATGCTCAAGGGTTACTCCTGGCTAGGCGCTCAGAAATTGCCCCTGGCTTGGGGGGACCATATGGGACGCTGGGGGATTGTACCGAGGTTTTTCCTTGGTTAGCGCTTGCAAGATGACACCTTACCTCTAGCGCCACCTCGCCAGACCCCCCCCCCCCCAGCTCAGATTTTATAACTTGGGACTGGAATGATAGCACAGTGGGTCAAGCATTTGTCCTGCATGTGGCTGAACCGGTTTCAATTCCTGTATCCCATAAGGTTTCCCAACCTGAGTGCACCCGGTGTGACAAAAAAATCTCCTCCCCCCAAAAAAAAGATTTTATAGCTTTATTTATTATGATTATGGTTTTATGTCCTATGTTAGCTCATTCAATTTTGTGTCTTTAAGTTTACCATCTGGAGATTTATTTCTTCTGAGAAATTTTAATTTTTGCAGACCTCTGAATTAACTTCTCTTGATTTCCTGTAGGTGGCACTGTGGCTTTGATGTTGGAAATCTTTTATTTTTTAAATAGCCATGTAGGTAGGGGGAGTGTTATAGTGATAACACTAATTTTAATATCCCTCAATATTGCCAGTGGGAATTAGGAGGGTAAGCTCTGAATGACATCTCTAAATTGCTTCCTAGATCTTTGCAGTCTATGCAGTCTTTTATTTCTGCCAACAGTTTTCTATTGACTGTCTTGGTTTTCTGTTCAGTGGCTACTTAATTCACCAGAATATAGTGTTTTAATTTTTGCTTCTCTCCTCCACCCCCTGGCCCCAAGCTCAACTTCTGACAGTCTGAAAGAGGATGTATATACTGTTATTTCTATAATTTTTTCTTTTTCCTTTCTAGATTAAGTCTGCTTGCAATGATGGTATTTGCTATGTATCTCTTAAAGATATATCTACAGATACACTTCAGTGCACTCTCCTCATTGCTGTTATCACTTACTTTCAGACAAATAAATGCACGTGACTCTCAGGCAATCCAAGCCAGTATCAATGAATGATGCCTTTTCATTTTTTTTTTTCTTATTTTCTTTTGGCTTTTGAGCCACACCCAGTGACACTCAAGGGTTACTCCTGGCTATGCGCTCAGATATCGCTCCCAGCTTGGGGGACCACATAGGACACCGGGGGATCGGATCGCGGTCCATCCTAGTCAGCCATGTGCAAAGCAAACACCCTACTTCTGCTCCACCTCTCCGGCCCATATGATGCTTTTTCTGTTATATGTATTTGATTGTTGGTTGTATTATATTGGGAAACTTTGTATACCAACATCTATTTTTTTGTTTTTATATATCTATATTTTTAAAAGTTTTTATAAAACTTTCTCCTACTATATCTTCTGGATATATAAATTATTTTTGTATTATTTCTTTCCAAGATTAATAAAAGCATCTATGTTCTTTCTGTAAACCCAATTCCAATATTTAGCTTGAGCTTTCTACTTTTTAAAGATTCAGCTCAGATTTTATATGCAATGTTTTAAAAATACAAAACCAGATATCATACCTCCATAGAAAAGAACTAATTTTTATATTTTTTTAAGATTTAGAGGTCAGTTTATTTTTATATTTTGATCATAGGAATGTAGCTAGTAATAAACGTATATTTTATAATCACTTTTAATAGGAAAAACTGAAAAAAGAGATCAAAGAAAACACAGTTGCCCTCAAAGAAAAAAAAGACAAGGTAAGATTTTTATGCAATTCTATAGTAGTTCTTTATAACAAATTGGTTTTCAATTTTTGTGTAACTTTGAATAGTAACTGCATTAAAATGACTTAAAAATTTTAGAGAATTACTTCTTCATGTACTAGTTTTCTCATCTATAAGTTAATAATAGTAATACCTACTTCCTGAAGTAGCCATGGGTGGGGATTAACATATTTTAAGTGATCTAAATAGTACTTAGATATAGAAAATGTCATTGTTTAAAAATATAGCAGAGGGACCAGAAAAATAATACAGGGGTTAAAGTGCTTGCTTGCTTGCCTTGCCTGTGACTGACCCCAACTCAAATTTCCCTCAGGAAATGATTCATGAGCACAGAAGCTGGAGTAAGCCCTGAGCACTGCTGGGTGTGGCCTCAAAATAAACTGATATAAATAGAAACACATATATCAATATTTTCTATATATGTACCTGGGAAAAATATACTTAAGAATGTACTTCAGGGCCCGGAGAGATAGCACAGTGGTGTTTGCCTTGCAAGCAGACGATCCAGGACCTAAGGTGGTTGGTTCGAATCCCGGTGTCCCATATGGTCCCCCGTGCCTGCCAGGAGCTATTTCTGAGCAGGCAGCCAGGAGTAACCCCTGAGCACCGTCGGGTGTGGCCCAAAAACCAAAAACCAAAAAAAAAAAAAAAAGAATGTACTTCAAAGTATGCATTGTAAATGTTCTTTATAGGAAAGTACATCATTTTTTTTTGTTGTTTTGTTTTGGTTTTTGGGCCACACCCATTGACGCTCAGGGGTTACTCCTGGCTATGCACTCAGAAGTTGCTCCTGGCTTGGGGGACCATATGGGATGCTGGGGGATCGAACTGTGGTCTGTCCAAGGCTAGCGCAGGCAAGGCAGGCACCTTACCTCTAGCGCCACCGCCCGGCCCCACATCATTTTCTTTATAACATGATTTCTAATACATCATGATGTATTATGAAGATATTTCCATGTTCTAGAAGATTTTTTTATGCTTTTTGTTTCTTGGGCCACTAGAGTTTTATTTTTCTTGTAAGTTACCAGGGAAATGTTAATTCTCAGACATAATCACAAGGGGCCTATTTCTATTTTGAAGAAAGCCTGTATTCTCTCTTGAATGTATATTACCTCTCATAGTCTCTCTTCATAGTTTCCTAAGTACATTTCAGTGAAAAACTATTTTTTTTAATTTTTTATTTTTAATTATGAGACCAAAGGTACAAAGAAAGAGGATATGGTAAAGTTACAGTGGAAGAACAATCACCCATAAACAGAATTCTCAGAAGAGATCCCCTTACTGGTACATTAATTTTGAACTTTCAGCCAAAGGACATTAAGAAAAATAAAACAGAGTCCATGTACAATTACTTTGTCTCTCAAGTCCCCATATTGTAGTACATTAAAACATTTCTTAGCAGTACACAAAGCAATATAAGGCCATAAAACTTATGTAACTCCTTAAACATTGAAGGCATAGTATTTTTTTTTTTACATTTCCATGCACATGCATATTAGTTTAAGTTAACCTCAAAAGTTTAAGTGGGGTTTTTCTTTTAAGATATAGAGTCAAAGGAGCACCGTAAAAATGGTGTTAGAGTGGCAATTATTGTTTGCATAGATCCACCAAAATATGAGGGACATGGAAAGGAAAAGCCTTGGTCTAAATACAAGGAGACCCTACCCCTGAAGTTTTCTGACATAAGATCAACTCTTGGCTCCAGGCAAACTAGTTTGTCCAATCCAAGTCATTGACTGTAGTGCCAATACACTTTTATTTTTCACACAGTCTCTGTTTGTTGGTATCATGTTTCTGTGTTAAAGATCCTGGAATCTGCATATCCTACATTGAAGTCAGGATGGTGTGGAGCATCCTCTGGTATCACCTCACAATTAAAGGGCAATGCGGAGAGCCCTGTCCTGTAAGCAGGTCATTGTTGTCAAGTCTGCTTAGTGTTAAGTCTCTTTTGAGCAGGTCAATGTCAGAGCAGCGGTAGGGTCTTTCCTGGTAGAGGATTGCTTCCTGGTGATGTTATAAGCAACCTTGGATGTTTTGTAAGATAAGTTCCCCAGTTCAGGGTTGAACGGAGAATGCCCATTCTTCTGAGGCCTGTGTCAGGTCATTATGTCAATGTTCAGGGTGTAAAGTCCCATTGTACTACAAGATTTGTGTGTTCCAATCTCTATTAGATAAGAACTTATTTGTATGTATAGTATTTTCCCATTTTAATGTGCCTGTGCAAACAAGGAACAATGCCATGTGGCATTATCGGCCCATATGGGGTCCTCAAGAACAAGTCCAACAATCCCCATGACATGGTTGAAAAATCAGTATTAAACCAAGGGACTCTTTCACCAAAATTCTTTATTGAACAGCTCACAAAGAGAAGAAAAGATAAAAAGTAGGGAAAATCGTCACTGTATAAGAGAATATTCAGTAAGAGTTATAGCTGTCAAAGAAAATAGACATAAAATATTCAAAAGCCATACGTCTTTTGAAATAGTTGGGGGTTGTTAAATCCAGTGCACCACTTTGGTCTGTGATTAGGACTGCAGTAATGAAGTTAAAAAGGGTAATTGGGGGGTACTGATGCTTTGGCGTAAGAGGGTTAAGGAGTAAAAATGAGCTTTACAGGGGTGTGAGAAAGGGCAGAATACATGATGGACATTCTGCGTACATAAAACATACTTAAGTATATTAATATATACTGTGCGCGTGCACAGTTTTGAACAAGTAAACTGGTAAGAAATTGCCAGACTGCCTTAGTGAAACCGAGCAGCTCTCAGCACCCCCCAAGTTAGGACCCACCTTTTCTGGTTGCCTGGACTGGCACCCTACCAAGGCTCCCAGCACTCCCTAGCTAGGGAGAAAGCCTTCGACCTGGGGTCTCCCCAGACCCCATGCCAACTAGAGCTAGCCTCTGGATCAAGAAAGAATTCGGTAGAGCACCAGAAGCCAGGATCTGCTAGCCCTCCTCCCTGTGCCCTTCCCACCCTGGGCTGGGGTAAGGGCGGGGAAAGCTTGGGAGCCCCTCCAGCAGGAAAAACTGTTTTCCTTCACAAAATAGACATGTCCACAAGGTGACATAGTTGTAATTCTCAACTTTGTAGGCTTTCAGGGAGTTGTTTGGGAATGTTTTAGACATAGAAGATGACTAATAAATCCAGACCAGAATGAAATTTGTTTTTATAAAAGTTATGTTATTAATAATTACCTTGAGGTTTCTAAAAAAAGGACATGCAAACATCTATGAAAAATGTTACCAAAATTCATACCTGTTGAGGAAAAAAATCACTAGAATTAGGCAAAAAATTACAACCTTACGCTTAGAAATACTTGGAGATTTACTTTAAGTTACCTAGCAAGATAGTAAAATAACCAGTAGATAAGGTATATAACTTAAAACTCTATCTAGTGTTTTTTAGAGTTTGTGATGACCTCTTAATACTGTATCCTAATATAAAGTCACTGCTGATTTGAGCATCAAACTTGTGAGACTATTTGTGTGTATCTGTGTGTGTGTATGTGTCTGGTATGCACATTTTTCTTATGTAGAAATTGCCATATTTAGTGGAGATAGTGGTAACCTAAGAAATAACACAAAAAATAATGAGCTTGAGTTTCATGTAGAATTGTTGTGAACAACTGTCACTAGCTAGGTTCAGAGGCTGAAGAAAAAAATTTTAATATGTTACATATATACATGTACATATATAATGTACATATATAATACATATAATACATATAAAAGTAGAGTTGAGGAAACTGAGTCGATATAATGTTTAAATATTTAGGATAAGTTTGCAATTTGTTTTCTGTGCTTTTAGAATTGAAACGAACAATTTTCTTTTTATTGTCCCTGAAAATGTCTCTAGTTCTTTTGAAATTTTCTCGTCTCCCGGATTAAAAAATATAACTGGTGGCTAGGAAAAGGCTCATATTTATAGATGAGAAATGTCAGGGCATAAATGAGAATGAATATATCTGGGATATAATAAGGGCTGGAGTGCTTATACTGTATGTATGAGCCCTGGGTTCAACACCTGGTGTCCTAGCTGTGGTATATGAAAATATTTCCGTAAGAGTATTCTTTGCCTGTTGTCCCGGCGCTGTTGAGAGCAAATAAATAGTTTGGGAGCAAGGTGATCAGGGTCTTTTGCCAGAGTTGGCTGGCTGGCTCGAGGTGTGTTTTGGAGCTAGCAGCTGAGTGACAAAGGACTCACTTTGCCCAACCTTTTACCCCTTAACCCTCCTGTCTGTGTGCATTATTTGCTGCGGATAAATATTACCAAGATCTCCCCTCCGCCCCCGAAAGGGGACAGGAGGATGGGAATCAATTTCTCATTCTGGGAGCTCTTTGCGGATTCATAAACAATTAGCAAAGGAGTAAACGGGACCCAACAAATGGGGCAACACTAGCCTCCACCAGGAATGATCCCTTGTGAATTCCAAGTCTTTCACAGTTATATCTAAGGTCCATAGTGAGAGTGAATTAGGGCAGTTCCCACACCAGTGATGATCTCCCTCCCTCTGCCACTGTTCCAGCATGCATCCTGTACCTCCACCCTTAGGCTCCTGGACTACTAGTGTAACAGGTCCCTTTTGTGTAGAGCTTATTGTGGTGTGGGTCTCTTGATTCTCTTGTCATTAGCTTTGAGTTGGGTATTTAAGGCTGATCATTTTTTTATTTCTACTCAATGCTCATGAGTCTGCTTTGCCCTTGGGAAATTTTTAAGAAAATATTCAACTTTGGTTAGAGTTGGAAAGTTTCATTTATTTTCACATTGATTCTTGGAAGACTGTTTGTGGGGGGCAGTTATTATATTTGTTTTAAAGGGGAAAGTAAAGTGATAAATAATACAAACTTAATTTATTTTAGTTATCTAATTAGTATCAAAGTAGTTATGTATTAGTTATAATAGAATCAGTTATTCCTGTATTTATTATTTAGTTTGGGGCTACATCTGACTCTGTTCAGGGCATGCTACTAATTTGTGTGTGTTTTCTTTTTTGGGCCACACCTAGAAGTGCTCAGGTTTCTCTCCTTATAGGGCAAGCACCCCACTGTACTATGCTCCAGCCAGTCATACTCCTAATTTTCTATTCAGGGATCACTACTGGTGGTATCATAGATAGCTGAACCTTAGTTGGCTAGTTGGCTTAGTGTACCTTACACACTGCACTATTTCTTCAACCCTGACCAATGTTGTTTATAATAGTTGCTGCACTTTAAAATCATACTCAATGATGATTTTATTTTTTCATTGTTCAATATAGAGAACACAGACATCTGAATTGCAGACACCTGAAACCAGAGATGGTAAAATTGATTCTAGAATTACTATTTCACAAAATACACTTGGTTCCGCTAATTATGGAATAGCCAAAGATAGAAGAGACTCTCAGTGGACACCTATCAAAAGTAGTGTATCTACACTAAAGGTTGGTTACTAAAATTTCTAATAAGTTGGTAATATTTTGTTTGCTTCTTTGTTTTGGGGCTACAGCCAGTGGTGCTCAATAGTTACTCCTGGCTTTGCTCTCAGGAATCCCAGATGGTCCCCTGAGTCTCTCCGGGCCCAGTTATTTTTTTTTAACTTTTTTAATTTCCTAGAAATGTGTTAAGAGATTTTAATATTTTGGGCCTGGAGAGATAGCACAGCAGTGTTTGCCTTGCAAGCAGCCGATCCAGGACCAAAGGTGGTTGGTTCAAATCCCGGTGTCCCATATGGTCCCCTGTGCCTGCCAGGAGCTATTTCTGAGCAGACAGCCAGGAGTAAGCCCTGAGCACCGTCGGGTGTGGCCCAAAAACCAAAAAAAAGAAAAAAAAAAAGAGAGAGAGATTTTAATATTTTATGTGGATGAATATCTCATTTTCCAGTTGTGCTTTGAGAACCTTTGGTTAACATGTCATTTCTAATTGTTAGCACTGCTTCAAAGAACTACACAGTTTAAACCACTTGCTCATAATTTTTTTTCAAATCCTACTGCCTGTTCACACACACCAAGGAGAGAAATTTTTATATTGAGTAAGCTCTGAGTAAGTTATAGATTTAAAAAATCCACAACACTAGAAAATAAAATATTTGTATTTATTTGAGAGTAAAGCTTTAAGTGTGCTCTCAGTTTTTGTTCCTTTTTGTTTACATATATATTGCTGGAGAACAGGGTAAGACACTGCAAGACTTTTTGGTCTTAGAGTTTTTCAGCCATTTAAAAAAGAATAACAACGATGACAACAATAACAACAACAACAACAACAACAATATGAAGAACAGGAACCAGAGCGATAGCACAGCAAGCTAGGTGTTTGCCTTACATGTTTTCAACATGGGTCCCATTCTTGGCACCTCATATGGTTCCCTAAGCCCCACCAGAGCAATTCCTGAGCACAGAATCAGAAGTAAGAATTGATCATAGCCAGTTGTGCTCCCCCCAAACTCCTTACTAAGTGCAGGGTAGTACAAAATATTTAGCATTAGCTAAAAAGTCAGTGGTTCTCAAACTATGGTCCACGGGCCACATATTGTATTTATATCTGTTTTGTTTCTTCATTGCAAAATAAGATATATGCAGTGTGCATAAGAATTTGTTCATAAGTTTTGTTTTTACTATAGTAAGATCCTCCAATGGTCTGAGGGACAGTGAACTGGCCCCCTGTTTAAAAAGTTTGAGGACCCCTGGATAAAGTGAATAACTTTGTAAATACAATTTAAGAAACCTATTTCATCAGATCATTAAGGATTTTTGTAAAGTGAGAAATATTTACTCAGTTCTTTGTTCTCAATCAGGTTAGAAAAACGGGGGGCTAGAGAGATAGCATGGCGAGTAGGGTGTTTGCCTTGCATGCAACCAACCTGGGTTTGCTCCCCAGCATATGATATGATCCCTTGAGCCTGCTAGAGTGATTTTTGAATGCAGAGCTAGGAGTAACCCCTGAGCTCTTCAGGGTGTGGCCACGAAACAAAACAAAAGGAAAATAGTTTTAAGTCTTTAAGATTATTGACTACTGAAATTGTAGTCTTGCTCTTAACCCTCTATTCATTTTGTCCAGTAAATTGAAGGAAAGGACAGTTTATAAATCTCTGAAAAAAATCTACACAAATGTTAGTATTCATTTAATCCCCCAATTTCTATTTTAATAACTGCTATTAATATTGCCAATGCTTGCTAAAGACTTGTCTTTGTTAATTGTTAATTGCAAACATTGATTTAACGAAATACTGCTTTTTTGAATAGGCATTTACTGTGAAGACACCAACAAAAGTAGCAATTCACCAAAGTGTTGAGAATACGAATGTACCCACTGAGGAAAATAATAAAAAGAGGAAAATGGTCTTTGAATTTGATCTTAATTCGGATAGCTCAGAAACTACTGATCTTTTGGTAAAGATATTGCAAATTATTTGTATTTGTTTTTATATTTGTCTAAATTATTATGTGATGTTTATGTACAGATTCTATGATAGAGAATCCTATGCTTTCTAAGAAAAATCAGCCTCAATCTATAAATTTAAGAAAGCATTTCATTGGGGCTGGAATGACAGATAGTATAGTGGGAGTATAGTCAGGAGTGATCCCTGAGTGTCACCAGGTGTGTTCCCCCCCCAAAAAATGAATTTTGAGGGGTGGGAGCAGTTATATAGTGGGTAAGCATTTGCCTTGCACATGGCCACCCAGGTTTCATTCATGGTTTATCATATGTCCCGAGTTCCCCACAAGAAGTGTTTGTAGAGCACAAAGTCAGGAATAACTCCTGAGCATTGCCCACCCAGAAATGCTAGCGGCCTACTTCTCACTCTGTGCACAGGAGTTTCTCCTTCCATTGTTCAGTGAATAGTGTTGTGGAGGAGCTCTCACTGGGGTCAGTTACATGCAAAGCATCTACTTAATTCTCGTAATATCTTTCCAGCCCCAATTCCTCATTTTTTCTTATATTTTGGGAGGAGGCATACCCAGCAATGCTCTGGGGTTACCCCTTGCTCTGTACTCAGGAATTATACCTGGCATTGATTGGGGACTCAGAGATTGAACCCGGGTTGACTGCAAGTAAAGCAAGTGTATTATTCCTTCTGCTTTGGCCCCTACTCATTTTCTTTTCTCATGCGTCTAATGCTGGGCACTAGGATTATTTATACATCTTTACTATTGTAAGTAGTTTTGCATTGACAGTCCTATTAGAAAAAAAAAAGGGAAAACAACTGAACATAAAATTCACCAAAGCAAACATACTGATGGCATAAGAAAAATTCTCATTCTCATTATCAGGGAAATGCAAATACAAATAATGAGATATAATCCTATATATGTGAGAATGACTTATTTAAAAAAGACCAGAAATTGGATAAAGAATTCGACAAAGTGAGGACCAGAGCAATAGTACAGTGGATGGGGTTTGCTTGCGTGCGCCCTACCCAGGCTTGATTCCTGCCATCTAATCTGTCCCCTGAGTCTGCCAGGAGTAATTTCTGAGCACAGAGCCAGGAATAACCCCTGAGCATTGTCGTGTGTGTCCCTGAAACCAAATGAAAACAAAACAAAAGGAAAAAGAATTTTACAAAGTGAACCAACGACAAAAACAACCCAGTTTAAAAATAAGAAAAAAAGGGGCCAGAGTAAATAGGACAAAGGCGAAGGTAAACCTTGCATGCAGCCAACCTAGGTCCAATATCCTGCATTCCATCTGGTTCTCCAAGCACTTCCATGAGTAATTCCTGAGTGTAGAGTCAGGAGTAACCTCTCAGCATCACCAGGTGTGACCATCCCTCCTAAGAAAGCAAAGTGGGAAGGGAGGGCTGGTGTGGCGAGGTACACCATGATTTTTTGTTGTTGTTTTTGGGCCACACCCAGCAGTACTCAGGGCTTACTCCTGGCTCTGTGCTCAGGGATGGGCTTAGAAGCCATATTGGGGGCAGGGGTTCAAACTCAGTTCAGTCATGTGCAAGGCAAATGCCCTACCCACTATCCTATTGTTCTAGCCCATCTACCATGATTTTTAAGTGATTTTTCTAAGCTGGTAAGTGGTGTATGTTAGCACCAAATGGTTATAATAGGTAGCTTATTGAAATTTGAAATTAGAAAAATTAATAAAACCATAATATTTTTATATTTGAAGTTTTGGAAAATTCTGTTACATGTGAATTTAATAAATATTAAAATAATCTGAAATATTGTTTCCCTACAAAATTTGTGTAATATATTTATCAAAGATAATGGTTTTGATAGCTCATTTACTGGATTTTGAGTATTGGCTCCAGCTGTTGCTGTAGCCTGCAATGTTGGACGAGTGGCTTAATATTTGTAGGTCTTGGTTCTTTACCTTTAAAAAGAAGATAGTCAGGAACTGGAGAAATAGACCCTGGGCTAAGGCTCTTGTTTAGAGTGTGGCCTTTCACAGTTCAGTCTCTGGCACCACCTGAACACTCTCGGGAGTGATTTTCAACCACTGTCAGATGTAATCTTCCTCCCCCAGAAGATGATCAGAGTGTACTTAATAAAGTTAGTGTGAGGCTCATTAAAATGTACAAGTTTTAAAAATAGATAAATATAAAGGAAGTGCTAAATATGTTATTACATCAGGGAGAAATATAGTACTCATTAACTGACCATTACATAATAATTTCTAGAGGATTATAAATGCTTAATGTAAGGTCTAAGCAAGTTTGAGTGAGGAGGCTTGGGAAGGATTGGGAATTGGTAATAGAAAGACTAAACTGAAATAAAATTAATAGAAAAATACTCTTCATGCATATCATGTTTGGGAGATGAAGGATTTATTTTGTTTCTTATTTAGTGTTTTCTCATTTTTTATTACTTCCTTCTTATTATCGCCCTTCATCCTTCCTTCCTTGGTTCACCCTTGTCCTCCTCATCTGTTTATTGTAAACAAAAATTTGATTATATATTTAATGCTATAATATTAATATTGTACCCTAGCTTACATTTTTGTGTATTTCTTTAAGACCTTGATATCAGAGGAAGAAAATGTGAAAAAAATAAGCAAGAATAATAATTCATCCGCTTCACATCTTTATGTCAAAGCTCCAATCAAGGTGACTTTTAAGCTATGTTTTAGAAAGCAAATTTTAAAAAGCTAGACTTACTTTACAAACTAATATGTTGGTATTATATTTTTCATTCAGAAACCCTCATTTCTAAGAAACCCTGGGTCTACTTTGAAGTTTGGAACTATGAGGAAATCACAGGAGGACCGTTGGGCTGTCATTTCTAAAATGGATAGGAAAAAGAAAATGAAGAAAGCAGAAAAACTATTTGCTTAATTCCAGAAAATCAGTGTGACTGAGTATTATAATGAGTATTTGTTTTGTTTTGTTTTGGCCACACCTGACCGTGTTCCTGGTTCTGAGCTCAGAAGTTGCTCCTGCTATTGCTCTGACCCAAAATTTGTATATTTTTACATTTTTATTTCCTGAAAAGCCATACTTTTTTTTTAAAGCCATACTTTTGAAATTGCTACTCTTGATATTTGTGTAAGCTATTTTCCTTAATATTTTTATATTTTTGTTTGAGTATGAAATAACCACATTACCAGAACATTTGTAATTGTATTTAAATTGATGATCATATTGTTTACATTTTCTTGTACTCTTGAAAACTGTTTTGACTAATTTTCAAACTTATAAATTAACCACTGTATTGAAGGTAAACATTATTGAGCCTTTACTATTAAAATATTTTGGATGTAAACAAATGATTCTTGTTATCAATAGCTTATGTTACTTTTTTATAGTCTTGAGTGTTTTTAGCCATGTTTCACAGTGGTGAAATAGTTTTTATGTATTTATAAAATTGATAGGCATTTAAAAACACTTTATAGATTGATTGATTGATTGGCTATTGGGCCACGCCCAGTGGTGCTCAGGTGTTACTCCTGGCTCTGCACTCAGAAATCACCCCGGCAGACTGGGGGACCATATGGGTGCCGGGGCTCGAACCAGGCCCCTCCTGAGTCAATCGCATGCAAGGCAAACACCCAACCCCCTGCGTCCAAATGTTTTGTCGTTGACGTTTTCAATTGGTTCTAGAAAGCAATCTCAAAGAGAAAAAAGCCAGTCAAATTGAGCAGAGGAGGGGTTATATGCCAACTTTTGTGATACTAACCTTAATAAGTTCTGATAAACCACTGCCATCGAACCAGCCTGATAGGTATTTTTAGTTGTGAGAGGGACTGTATTGGTTGACTTCCTAAAACAGTTAATTTATCTAGCTTTTATTAAGGAAATATTGACTGTCTACTAGGAGTCAAGCACAGTTTTATATCTATAACAGCTGACAATTACAAAACCTCTGTCCTCTAGAACGTATAGTGAGGAAAAGACAATAAAAATAATGAATGACAATTGAAAAGGAGAAATAATGTGGTTGACATTTTATGTAGGGGTGACTCACTGAAATGACATTTGAATGAATACCTGAGTATTAATAAATAAGCCTGTGATTCTCTGAGGGAGAAGCTTATTGGCAGAAAGAACAGGAAATACAGAAGCCCAGAGGGATCCCTCGTATAATCAGGAAGCAGCAAAGAGACAGGTGTATCTGGAGGATTGTGAACAAAAGGGAAGAGTTAGAAAAGTCTGACACTTGGGCCGAAGCAATAGCTCAGCAGTAGGGTAGTAGGATGGACCTTGGTTCAATCCCTCGGCGTCCCATATGACCCACTGAGCCAGGAGCAATTTCTGAGCGCATAGCTAGGAGTAACTCCTGAGTGTCACAGGGTGTGGCCCAAAAAGCAAAAAAACAAAAACAAAAACGCCTGACAACATGATGGAGAGTTTGAGTGAACATCATGCAGCCTGTTATGTAGATTATGTAGTCCATCACAAGAATTTTGGCTTTTACTGTAAGATGTGAAATTAGTAAATATGTTTGAACAAAGAAAAACCATTATCTTCTGGTGGTAAAGTACAGCTGGCAAGATTTTTGCAAGAGGCTGACCCTAGTTCAATCCCCAGCACCAAATATGGTCTTCTCAAGCTTGTGAGGAGCAATCCCTGAGTGCAGAATCAGGTGTTAAGTCCTGAGCACCACTGGATATCCCCCTCCCCCCCCAACAAACAACCAAAAAAGAAAAGCCATGATCTGACTCATGCTTTAACATAAGGATTTTTTTCAGGATTGGAGTGATGATTCAATAAACTGAGTGTATGCATTGCATGCAGAAGGCCCAGTTTCAAGCCCAGGTAGTAACTACATGGTCCTCCCTGTGCTCCCCTGAGAACCACCAGGAGTGACTCACAAATGCAGAATTGGGAGTAGTCTCACAATTGCTGTACGTGGTTTTTCTCCTACACCAGGAAAGGGAATTTTTGGGCTGCTACAGTCAGAACAGATTTTGAAAGTGGGAGAGAAGTTAAATAGAACAGATTATGTTCGTAATGCACAGGAGAGATGGTAATGGTTTAAACAAAGGTATGAATCACAAAAAAATCAACTATATGACTTTTGACTCTCAAAACCTAGAGGTGAGATGTGATAAGACAGGAATAACCTTATTTCTTTTTATATTTGTGGGGTTTTTTTTTTTTTGTTTTTTTTTTTTGTTTGTTTTTGGGTCACACCCGGCAGCGCTCAGGGGTTTTACTCCTGGTTCTATGCTCAGAAATCGCTCCTGACATGGGGGACCATACAGGATGCTGAGATTTGAACCACCATCTGCATGCAAGGCAAATGTCCTACCTCCATAGTATCTCTCTGGCCCCCATAACCTTATTTTTTAATCTGAGCTGTATATTTTCAGATATGTTATCTTTGAAATGCCTGCTAAATATTTATAGATAGTAATAAAACTACTATACATATGGTAATTAGGCCCAGAGAATAAGCAGCATGTTATGAAACGGTCAGAGTGGACAAAAACATGTACAATTATGGAAGTGACTTATCTAGAAAAGAAAAAAGATCAGAAAAATGAGAAGCTATCAAAGGATAAACCACAATTGTTAGCTTAATAAACAGGTTTTATGGATCTTAACTTGAGGGTGGGCAGGGCAACCAATCAATAAATGTGGTGATGGAGAATAAAAATTTCTTTAGCAATCAGCCAACAGGTTGGAGCCAGCAGGTAGACTCATGTCTTACTGAAGCGTTTTGTCTACATCATTGCAAGCAGCAGCTTTGATAGAAAATAAATGGCACCTGAGTATACTCACACCTAACTTTATGGTAGAACTGTGATCCATTTCAATTTTGTAAGGATATCAGATAAAGGGTAACGTGAACAAACCAAAATGATTGTGAGCCAATGTATACTCTGAGGCATAAGAGTATAGATAAGGCAATCTGGAGAGAAATATGTACCTTCTGAAGTTTTCAGAACTTTGTGTTTCCATTTCCTATTCTTCCCTGGAACAGCAATTTGGGGTTGGCCCTTTTCACATCAGAGAGCCATTTAATGTTCTGTATTGAGTGGTCAGTAGTGAGCCTCGGTGTCAGGCTTTTTCAGAGATTACAGTTTTACCAGAATTCCCAGGCAGTCACCTAGTGTTCTTCATCAGCATTTCACTGTAGTCACAGAATGCTCTACCTCCATGGTATTTTTGATCACAGAACCAGGATTGTAGACTTCTGTATTTGATTCTTAGATCACTCTCTGCTTTTTCCCCCCTCACATCCTGTTGAATAGTAAAAACCCATCAGACTTGATTAGGAGCCCACCTAAATTTAATTAATATAAGTACCCTTAAATGCGACAGTCCTGCCTTTCAGGTGATTTACCTTTGTTCTGTTAACTCTGGCTAATAAAAGTGAGAGGGAAAGCAGCCTAGTTTAGTTAGAAAGAAGCTTGGTTGGCTCAGGAGGATCTCAGGGGCTGCTCAAGCCCCTGGTCCTTAGTACCTTCTCCTGTGACTCTGTGTTTCTTGTGTGATATCTCTGCAGCCATCCCCTCCATTCCAGGGTTGGCATGAACATGAACATGGTAAATACTGCAAACTTCAGGCTGCAGGCAACAGCCCTGGGAAACAAGCCCCCTCAAGGCTGTTGCCTTTTTCTTCTAATTTTAATAACACTGTGATTTACCAAGTCACTCATAATAGTTGTTTCAGGCGTTAAATGCTCAAACACCAATCCCACCACCAGCATTCCCACCACTACCTTTCACCAGTGTCCCCAATTTCTCACCCGGCATCATAGCCTGCCTCCTGTATGCACACATTTACTCCCTATTGCTTGTTAAAACACAAAAGGAAAAGGAATGGTCAAAACGTACAGTAACAAAGATCAGTTGGAAATGATTCTGTTTCCCCCGGGTGTTACTAAGGTCATTGTCTAAGGATTTAATGGGCTATGGTTGGTGCTGATGGAGCCTCTTGTGTAGCTGTTTAGGATCATTGAAATTGGCAGATTACTATGTGACTGTCCCATCAGATTTCCTGCGATCCTACTGGGCTGACACTAAAATGTTGAGATGTTTGTTGCTTGGCTGTGATTGCTCCAAGATTTATTGATCTAAAGCAGATTTGGTGGCTTGATGGTTTGTAAGGTTAAGTCTAGAACCTGGGCCGTTGCCTATCAGAGGGTGTCAGTTGTAGAGCTGGGCTGCTATGGTTCATAAAGAAAGGGGTGTATATGCCTCCTCTGCCTTCTGAGAATGCCATAAGGTGTCAGCCCCAGACCAGGTGTGTGTGTGTGTGTGTGTGTGTGTGTGTGTGTGTGTGTGTTGGTATTTTTTTTTTTTGAGCTTGGTGGAAGAGTTGGGCCATTTTTCTTCCAGGAAGATGGTGGCTGTGGGTGGGGATTGCTGGATTTTCCAGTGGTTAGGTGGGTATGGGGGTTGGTTCAATCCCCTTCTGAAAAAGAAATCTCAGAGTTTTCATCTCTTTAGATCAGACTAACCTGAGAGGATTTTGCTGCTCATGTTATTTGATTTCAGTTGAGTAGTTGGGCCATTTCTTTTGGGGGGTGTAAGGTGTAATGTTGGGCTGCTGTAGTTTATGCAGTAAGGTAATCTCGCTCCCCCCGTTTTCTGAGAATGCCACAGTTAACGAGCCCTTACTGGGATATCTGGGGAGTATCAGTGACTATTATTTACTTTTCAGAACCAGGATATTCTATCTATACCAGGATCTTAATTATTTGGAGGGCCCATGAAGTCTATTTTACCCTTCCCTCTCTCACTCCCATTTCCTAACTGCTTTTATATAACTAATTGCTTATAAGAAGAGTTTAGTTAGAAAAATAACTACATTGCGAACTATCCTAACAATGAGAATATAGGAGGGAAATAGAAAGCCTGTCTAGAGTACAGGTGGGGGCGGGGAGGGAGGAGGGATATTTGGGACATTGGTGGCAGGAATGTTATACTGGTGATGGTGGGGGGTGTCATCTTCTATGACTGAAGCCCAACCACAATCATGTTTGTAACCAAGGTGTTTAAATAAAAAATATTAAAAAATTTGAATACTGTTTCTTCTTTTAAGCAAACGATATGAGTTGTTTAGTAAGAATAGAGTTTTGAAGATTGCTTCTTGTTTTTTGTTGAACATGCATGTTTTGTTCTTGGAAGCATATCTTTCCAGTATTTCTGATTCCTTTATACTGCCTTTTTCTACCATTACTTCTAAACATAATACATGTATACAGTATGTTTTATCATTGTTTTTACTTACTGGGAAATAAACTTTTTTATTTTGGGTCACACCCAGTGGCGTTCAGGGGTTTCTTCTTGCTCTGTGCTCAGAAATTGCTCCTGGCGGTCTCAGAGGACCATATGGGATTCCAGGAATCAAACCTGGGCTCATCTGAGATAGGCTGCATGCAAGGCAAACACTCTACCGCTGTGCTATCTCTCTGGACTTGGGAAATAAACTTTACAATGATTTTTTTGTTGGTATATTTGAATGCCTAGAAGAATATCTTATCCATGGTAGCTATTCAAAAATATTTGAATAAGAAAAACTTACACACATACATACAAACTTTTTTTTTGGGGGGGGGGGGCCACACCCGGCGGTGCTCAGGGGTTACTCCTGGCTCTGCACTCAGAAATTGCCCCTGGAAGGCAGGAGGACCATATGGGATGCTGGGAATCAAACCAGATCCCTCTCGGTCTGCCTCATGCAAGGTAAATGCCCTACTGCTGTGCTATCTCTCTGACCTCCCTATTGTTCTTATTAAAAAGAACAACACAAAATTTCACAGATAAGATTTTAGGACATTCACAACCTTAAAAACCAGTGTTGCAAGAAGGATTCATGATGCTTCTCTGAAAGGTAAGACAATCATGCATAAGATGTGCCCAAAAGCAATATCAATTTAGGATTGGGCTTTAGTAGGCACCATCTCACTGGAGGGTGGTAGGAAGGGAAAATAGAGTTTCGAAAAATAAGCCCTGAGCTCCGCAGGATGTGGTCCTAAAACAAAAATTATTAAAAATAATACAGGCTAGAAAGGAGTAAACTAAAACCAAATCAACCAAATAAAAAAATCTTAGATATGGCTTAGATGTGATATAGAAGTTTCACTTAAGAGTATTAGAAAAAATGGGGCCGGAGAGATAGCATGGAGGTAAGGCATTTGCCTTGCATGCAGAAGGATGGTGATTCAGATCCCAGCGTCCCATAGGGTCCCCCAAGCTTGCCAGGAGCAATTTCTGAGCATAGAGCCAGGAGTAACCACTGAGCACAGTCAGGTCTGACCCAAAAACCAAAAAAAATAATTAGAAAATCCTGCCATCTTGATGAATAAGATGGGTACTTTGGGGAAGATGGAAAGAGTGAAATTAAGTGCTGCTAAATAACATACTAATATTGATCCCCTGAGGTGACTTTGATGGTGCTATGCTGAACAGAAGTTCCATGAGAAATTTTACTTGATAATCTATGCAAGACTTGATTTGGGAATCCACTACCATATTTATAGAAAGTTCATATTTTGCATCCTAAATGAATAGATAACATGTCCTGAGTCTTGATTTATAGCTGCACAAGCTTTTTATAAAGCAAAACTGAGCATCTCAGTGTATTTACAGGCTATAGGTTTCAGAAAAGACTTGAAATTAGGGGACCTTAGCCAATTGCTGGCTGTAAATAAAGCAAAATATTGGCCATACTAGATGGAACCAGGATGCAGGACTTAGTCAGGGACTTGTTATATGCAGATATTGACAATGGAACAAAAATTGATGAAAATTGTCTAGTAAGGTGAAAGAAAAAGAAGGTACCAAGGTAGTGTCTTTAAATTTTGTTTTGGGTAATGTAATATTTGAGGTATCCTAAATTTCTAAGTAGAAATCTTGGGTCTGGTAAGTAACCATTGACAAATATATACTGGTTAAAGCACAGAGCGGAATGTACTCTCTATGGATAGTGAGTAGATAGTTGAGAATAAGGAATTTGTAGTAAGCCTTGGGAACATTAGAGTTTAACAATAGAAGAAATGCTATAAAGACTAACAAAAGATAAGTTTAAGTGTATTGGATCATTGATTTCGAGAGAGCAAAATGGTTAAAGAGGAGTAAAAGCCTCAGTGTCAAATCTTAAGTGGCAATGCCTCCAAGCATAAAATAATTGCTTGTGGGGTTATCTATCTTATGCGCTGTCTCACTGTGAAATAGCAAATATAAATGTACAAACAAATCAATCACTTATGATGACATTGTTCAGTAGATAAATGTAAGAGAAACTGAGATGTAAATGGTAGTTTCAAGCCTTGGAATTAAAGCAGGTTTCTAGAAGAGATGGATTTAGGACATAAATAGGAATGTTTGGGTGTATAAAAAGGCAAAAATAAAAAAATAGTAAATTAAGGCAGAAGAAATACCTATTAAAGGATGAATTAAAAAGTAGATAGAAGAAACAGACCATGGGTACTTTGTACAGAATATTATTTAAAATCTAGACATTTTTAGCTTTGGAAACGAGAATAGAATTTAAGCAAAGAAACAGGAGCCAATTATTTAAAATATAGTATTTTAAATTCTACAAAAGAATAAAAATGTAAACTGTCTATCACCTATTCCCTTCAGTGAAATGAGACTTTTGTTTCTGATCATTAAGAATAAATTGGAACAGGGTGGAGTTATGGAAGCTCTTTAAATAGTCCATAGAGACAGGAAAATGTCTTAGACTGAATGCTTATGTTCCAGACTTTTGGATTAGATCTAATACCCTTCCTAAAATAAATATTCATAACTTAATTTTTTTTAGCAGTTATAAAATGTCTCTTGCCTCATGTACATGTAAATCAATGATGTCAAAGAGCAATTTTCTTTGGTTGATATAAAGGTTATAAATAAATTATGCATAGTTCAGGCAACCTAAATTCCTTATAATTAATAGTACACAGGCTGTGATGGTGCAGATGAACTTTAAATCAGTGACAAGTCAGTCGTGGGTTAGAAATAGGAAATGACCAATAGGAGACAGATAAGACAGCATTGTTTAAAGTTAAAAAATATCTTAGAAGTTAGAGCTAAATGCCACTGACAAGATTATTTGATTTTAATGAATAAGTTTTTTTTTTTTTTTTTTTTGGTTTTTGGGCCACACCCGTTTGACGCTCAGGGGTTACTCCTGGCTATGTGCTCAGAAATCGCCCCTGGCTTGGGGGGGACCATATGGGACGCCGGGGGATCGAACCGCGGTCCTTCCTTGGCTGGCGCTTGCAAGGCAGACACCTTACCTCCAGCGCCACCTACCCAGCCCCATGAATAAGTTTTAAATCTATAAAATCAATAAAATCAAAAGGAAAATATAGATTTAAAATGGTTGAATGTCTTAGATATTAACCCCTTTTCAGGTGGTATTGGGTGACTAGTTTCTCCCATTCCCATATATTGATATTCCCATATATTGATAGAACTTAGCAAGATAAAAACATGTAATTCCATTCAAAAATGAGAAGAAATGAACACACATTTCATCAAAGAAGAAATATAGATGGGCAAAAGGCACATGAAAAAATGCTCCACATCATTAATCATCAGGGAGATGCAAATCAAAGCAACAATGAGGTACCATCTCATGCCACAGAGACTGGCACATATCACAAAGAACAAGAGTAATGTGTGCTAGCAAGGATGCAGGGAGAAAGGGACTCTCATTTACTGCTGGTGGGAAAGGAACTCTCATTCACTGCTGGTGGGAATGTAGTCTAGATTAGCCTTTCTGGAAAACAATATGGTTAGTCCTCAAAAAAATTGGAAATTGAGCTCCTATATGATTCAGCAATATCACTCCTAGGGATATACCCTAGGGACACAAAAATACAATTCAAACAAAAATGTTCTCTCTGCTCCTATGCTCATCAAAGCACTATTTAAAATAGCCAGAATCAGGAAACAACAAATGAATGGCTATAGGAAATGTGGTACATGTACACAATGGAATACTATGCAACCGTTAGGCAAAATAATTTGCTTATACATGGATGGACATGGATATTATTATGCTGAGTGAAATGAGAGAGAGGGAGAGGGCTAGACATAGAATAATCTCACTCATCTGTGGGATATAAGCCAAATAAAAGACAGTATTTACTAATATCCAAATACAATAGAGAAGAGGATTAGGAGGACCAATCCATGGCAGGAAGCTTGCCACAAAGAGTGGTAAGTGCAGTTAGAGTAGAGAAAGATCCACTATAAGAATGATAGTTGGAATCTATCACTCTTGACAAGAACTGAATATTGAAAGCAGATAAAGTGACATGCTTGGTACTCTGTAATTGATGTTAGTGTGTAGACTATAGTATCAAAAAGAAAAAAGAAATTGAGAAAGAGTGGAGAGAGAGAGAGAGAGAGAGAGAGAGAGAGAGAGAGAGGAGAGAGAGAGAGAGTGAGAGTATCAAAAAATCCATCCCAGAGACAGGTGGGGTAGTGGTTAATGGGAGGGGAAAACTGGGGACATTGGTAGTGGGAAATATGCACCAGTGAAGGGTAGTATACATTCTATGACTGAAACTCAAGTATTAACAATTTTATAACCAGGGTTTAAAATTTTATTAAAAATAACAAAACATCTTAATTTCTGTGAACATATCTGATCAATTCCTCAACATGATCATATAAATTCATATTGCTCTCTTTTCATTTTCATGTGCTTTTTTTCTCTTTTGGTGTCAGGGATCAATCCCAGGGCCTCACATATGCAAGACAAATGCTTTACTCCTGTGCTACATCCCTGGCAATATTTTGGATTAAAAATTGATTTTGAATCACAGTTGCTCAGGACTTACTCTAAATTATATACACAGGGACTCAATCCTGGTAGTGCTTTCGGTGTCTGGAATGAATAAGGGTTGCAACTAAGGCAAATAAATGCCTTAGCCCCTATACTATCACTCTGGCCTTTTTTAAAAATTAGATGCTTCTTTGGGGGGGGGGGGGGAAATAAATGGGTGCACGGCACATCTGGCATTGCCCAGAGACTGCTCCCAGGAGTGCCAGAGATTATTGGAGGCTTTTCATATGCTAGCAGGCAATCCAGTCCTTTGAGTCATTCCTAGCGAGTGCTTTTTTTCCCCTATAGGATGAATGAATATTTTTGGAATGCATGGACTTATGAATATATATATAAAATAAATTATAAGTAAAGTTTGCTTAGCAATATTAGTAGAAACTATCTATTCTATGACAAAAGCATGTTCTATAAGCTCAGCTTATTTGTTTATAAAACTCTTGGCCAAGTGACACAGTATTAAGATAATATAATTTTTTAAAAAATTCAAGTATTTGGGGCCAGAGAGATAGCCTGGAGGTAAGGCGTTTGCTTTGCATGCAGAAGGACTGTGGTTTGAATCCCGGCATCCCAGATGGTCCCCTGAACCTGCCAGGTGCGATTTCTGAGTGCAGAGCAAGGAGTAACCCCTGAGCGCTGCCTGGTGTGACCCAAAAACCAAATAAATAAATAATTCAAGTATTAATATTTGTTTTGTTTTGGAAACACAACCCACTGGTGCTCTGAGGAACTGCTTTTAGCAGTACTCAGTTCTCAGGGACCATGCAGTGTTAGGAATTGAACCTGGGGCTCCAGCATGCAAAGCAGGCACTTCAAATTAATTGAAAAAGTTCTTGCAGCACAAATGAGAGTCAAAAATGAAAATATGAGAGGAGGGCCCGGAGAGATAGCACAGTGGCATTTACCTTGCAAGCAGCCGATCCAGGACCAAAGGTGGTTGGTTCGAATCCCGGTGTCCCATATGGTCCCCCGTGCCTGCCAGGAGCTATTTCTGAGCAGACAGCCAGGAGTCAGCCCTGAGCACCGCCGGGTGTGGCCCAGAAACCAAAAAAAAAAAAAAAAAGAGAGAGAGAGGAACCTAAACATCCATAGATATATGACTGGATAAAGAAGTTATATTTCTACCCAATGAAGTGCTCTTTACCATCATAAAAGATTTAATAGTGCAAAAAATTTCGTGGTTATTATGTTAAGTGAAAATAAGTCAGAAATGTGAGACAATTAGGAGTCAGAGAGACCATACAAGAGGTAAGAAACTTGCCTTGCATGTGACCAAAGCAACTGATCATGCTTTGATCTCTGACATTGCCTATGGGCCCTGAGAACTGCTAGGTATTACTCCTGAGCATCGAGGCAGGAATAGCTTTTCAGCATGGCCTAATCTTTCCTCACAGCCACCACCCCATAAAGCGGAATATATGAAAAATATAAGAACCAAATCCAGGGCTAAAAATATAGTACAGCAGCCAAAGTACTTGCCTTGGACTCAGTTGACCCAGGTTTGATCCCCACACGGGTTTAATTCCCATCTGGGTTGGATTCTCACAGTCCTCCAGTTCATGCCAGGAATGATCCTTGAACACTGCTAGGTGTGGTCCAAAAAGTTAAAAAAACAAAACAAGGGAATGCAAATCAAAACAACAATGAGTTACCACCTCACACCACAGAGATTGGCACACATCACAAAGAACAAGGACAATCAGTGCTGGCAGGGATGTGGGGAGAAAGGAACACTCATTCACTGCTGGTGGGAATGCCATCTAGTCCAATCTTTATGGTAAGCAATATGGAGATACCTCCCAAAACTGGAAATTGAGCTTCCATGTGATCCAGCTATACCACTCCTAGGGATATACCCTAGCAACACAAAAGCACAATACAAAAATGCCTTCTGCACATCTATATTCATTGCAGTGCTATTTACAATAGCCAGAATCTGGAAACAACACAGATGCTTGACAACAGATGGGTGGCTAAAGAAATGGTGGTATATATACACAATGGAATACTATGGAGCTTTCAGGAAAAATGAAGTCATGAAATTGTCCTACACGTGGATGGACATGGAAACTATTATGCTGAGTGAAATAAGTCAGAGGGAGAGAACTAGACACAGAACAGTCTCACTCTTCTATGGGTTTCAGGAAAAATAAAAGACATTATTGTAATAATACACAGAGAAAATAAAGATGAAGGCTGGAAGGACCAACCCATGGTATGAAGTTTACCACAAAGAGTGGTGAGTTCATTTAGAGAAATAACTGCACTAACAACTATCATGACAATGGTAATGAGTGAGAGAAGTAGAATGCCTGTCTCAAATACAGCAGAGTGTAGGGGAGGAGGAAAATGGGGGACATTGGTGGTGGAAAGGTAGCACTGGTGAAGGGGAGGAGTGTTCTTTTTATGATTGAAACCCAACTACTAACATGTTTGTAATCATGGTGCTTAAATAAATATATTAAAAAATTAAAAAAGGGGCCTGGAGAGATAGCACAGCAGTGTTTGCCTTGCAAGAAGCCGATCCAGGACCAAAGGTGGTTGGTTCGAATCCCGGTGTCCCATAGGGTCCCCCGTGCCTGCCAGGAGCTATTTCTGAGCGGACAGCCAGAGTAACTCCTGAGCACCGCCTGATGTGGCCCAAAAACCAAAAAAAAAAAAAAAAAATTAAAAAAGAAAACAAATGAGGCTGTATTCTAAAACTTATATTGTATTAAAAACCAAAGCCATGCCATTAAAATAACCATCTCATTTCTTTATAAAAAGCATATTTGATGACAGTATACCCTGACTCTAGGATCTCGCTGTCTTGAATGAACAAACCAAAGCACATATGTTTTCTTCTTGAAAGCCACCAAGTGTAAGTCCTTAGCAACACTGAGATGGAGGAAGGCATTTGTTTAACTCAATGAGTAAAACCTGTTAGGAGAATGAAGAAATAAATAAACCTAAAAATTAGGGCCTGGAGAGATAGCACAGCGGCGTTTGCCTTGCAAGCAGCCGATCCGGGACCAAAGGTGGTTGGTTCGAATCCCGGTGTCCCATATGGCCCCCTGAGCCTGCCAGGAGCTATTTCTGAGCAGACATCCAGGAGTAATCCCTGAGCAGTGCCAGGTGTGGCCCCAAAACAAAACAAAAACCTAAAAATTAAAGTTTAATTTCCCCACCCTCAAAACAAAACAAAACAAATCAAATTGGTAGAAAACAACAAAAATGACTTTGTAGACTGCAAAATATGGTGGTTACTAAGAGGAACTGAGGTTAAAGAATTGGCATAAGGACTAAGGGAAGAGCGGATTTCCCAAAGAAGTTGGTGTCGTAGGTTATCTACTGAAATACATAATATTCAATATTAGAAAGAACTTGTAAGTCCTACCTAGAATTTATGTCATGAAATATAGTTCTCTTGATGCTAGGGTGCTTCATTTTATGTTGTAGATTATGGATGAGGGAGGAGTGAGGGAAGCAAATACTTCCCCCTCTCAACCCTTCAATCTCATTGGGAATCGAATTCAATTGCCTCAGGAAAGATTGTCAGATTGGCAAAGTTTTTGCTGAGAATTTGCACATGTAAATGCGATCACTGGTCAGTTGTCAAAGTGCACCTAAGTATCTTTTATTTTATTTTATTTTTTAGTTTTTCGGCCATATCTAGTGATGCTCAGGGGTTATTCCTAGCTATGCACTCAGAAATTGCTCCTGGCTTGGGGGACCATATGGGGACGCCAGGGGATTGAATAGTGATCCGTCCTAGGTCAGCCACATGCAAGGCAAGTGCCCTACCGCTTGCGGCACCGCTCCAGCCCTACACCTGGTCCCAATCATCCCTGTTCCTCAGGAACCATAACCTGAGACTGAAGCAAGGAATTGTTCTTAGTAGGAAAAGGCAAGTTGGTTCTGACTTCTCTGCAGGTCTTTTGTCTAACCTTGCAGAAAAGAATTTTAGAAAGATGATAGTGGTGAAATAAAGTACCTTTGTGCAGGAAATGAGGAAGGAGAGTATGTAAATAATATATTCAGGAGTGAATTGAAGTTTATCCAGAAGGGAGAGAGCAGAGCGCGCGCGCGCGCACACACACACACACACACACACACACACACACACACACACACACACACACACACACACACCACCACCACCACCACCACCACCACCACCACCACCACCACCACCACCACCACCACCAAGTTGAGAAGCTGAGATGCAGAAGAATCCCAAGATCAGAAACGCATTGTAATTGATTTGGTTATTTTTCAGATTCCTCTGTTGTTGGTAATTTGATTATATTTTCTTAAGATCTTGTATTCAGGGTCTGGAGAGATAGCACAGCATTAGGGCATTTGCCTTGCACGCAGCTGACCCAGCATCCCATATGGTCCCCTGAGCCTGCCAGGAGAGATTTCTTAGTCAGGAGTAACCCCTGAGTGCTGCCCCAAAACCAACCAACCAACCAACCAACCAACCAACCAACCAACCAACCAACCAACCAAGCAAGCAAGCAAGCAAGCAAACAACCAACCAAAAAAGGTCTTGCATTCAATATCATTATACTTTAAAAATATCTGGAACTTATTTTATGACCCAGAATATAAGACTGTCCCATGTGTTCTTATGTGCATTTGCAAATAATATATATGCTCTTAGTGGGTTTAATGTTTTAATGTTTTAAAAGTGTCAATATGTCAAGTAGGATAAATGAGTCTATTGAATTGATAGTTTCCTGTATTGTTTTTATTATTTTTGCATTTATTTATTTGTTGTCCACACTCAGGGTTTACTCCTGACTCCGTGCTTAGGATTGTTACTGGCATTGCTCAGGGGACCATATGTGGTGCCAGGGATCAAAGCCAGTTAGGGTGAATGCAAAGCAAAAGGCTTACCTTTTACCATTGTACTATCTCTCTAGCCTTGAATTTCTGTCAACTGAGAAAAATGAATTCAACTTTTCAGCTTTATTTTGATTGTAAGTTTCTTCAATTCTATGTACAGTTTATATATTCTATATATATTTGACATTACTTTAGATGTATATGCATTCAATGTTGCCTTTTTGTTTTTTATTAAGTCATCTTCTATCATTATAAAATTCCCTTTTTAAATTAAGAAACATTTGGGGTTAGAAATATTTTTTTTTAGCACATTTGTAGTGCTCAGGGACTATTCCTGGCTCTTTGTTCAGGAATGAACCAGGCCAGTGCTTGGTAGAGCATACATGGTGTCCAGGATTGAACCTGGGTTTGCCAAAGCAGTTTCATTCTTACCTCCTTACATCTCTTTGACCCTTACAATGAAACATTTTAAAGTATATTATGAGGGACCAGAGTGGTGGCGCAGTGGTAGGGCATTTGCCTTGCACGTGGCTGACCTAGGATGGACCATGGTTTGATCTCGTGGTGTCCCATATAGTCCCCCAAGCCAGGAGCGAATTCTGAGCACATAGCCAGGAGCAACCCCTGAACATTACCGGGTGTGGCCCAAAAACCAAAAATAAATAAATAAATAAATAAATAAATAAATAAATAAATAAATAATGATATGGCATTTAATACATTCATAATGCTATATATGTACCATGAATCTAGCTCTAAAACATTTCATTACTCTAAAAGGAAAACTCTTTATTAGTTAAGCTATTTTCTCATTTTCTATAACTCGTGCCTTTCTGTTTTGTCTATAGAGTTACCTATTCTGTATATTTCATTTATATGGAAACAAACTAAATGTGGTTCATGGCATCAAGCTTCTTTCAATTTGATATATTTTTATATGTGAGTCAGTTAACTGCATTATTAGTTTATTAATATTTGGCTACCACTGACTAATTTGGCACAAACCTTTTTTATTGATTTTTGCATAGTAAAACATTGCAACCTTTTAAAATAATAGGTGTACTATGTAAAAATTAGAAAAGTTATAATAATCTTTGTTAAGATTAATAATATACTAGCTTGTTTCTGGAAGTCATTTTGACTATTATTGTGAGTACAGTTAATGCTACTCCTATTATTGAGCCAGAGAAGCAAAATCTAATAACTAAGAGATTATATAAAGTAATAAGAACAGAATGAAAGATCTTATACTAAGGAATAGAGAAACAAGTTTTGTTTTACAGAACAGAAAAAAATTTGATACCAATCTGTCTTTATTACACTATAAATTATATTATGTAAGCTACCAACAATTCTGATTAACATGTACACATCATCTTAATTCCAAAAACTATTTTGAAGGATCTGGGAAAATCTTGTGTTAATTTACATAGGTTTGGCACAGAAGGCACGTCAGTGTTACCAAAAGAGGGAATAAAATCGGCATACGTTTTACACATATTAAACCAATTACATATCCACTTGGGAGCTTCAGGACAATAAAGTGATCTATATATTATATAAAAATATAAAATATATAAAATCCATGTATTACATAAAATAATATATATTAGACCCAATTCTACTTTTTTCTTTTTTTTTTTTTTTGGTTTTTGGTTTTTGGGCCACACCCAGCGGTGCTCAGGGGTTACTCCTGGCTGTCTGCTCAGAAATAGCTCCTAGCAGGCACGGGGGACCATATGGGACACCGGGATTCGAACCAACCACCTTAGGTCCTGCATCAGCTGCTTGCAAGGCAAACGCCGCTGTGCTATCTCTCCGGGCCCTACTTTCTATTGATAAAAGCACTACTACTAGGTGTTTAATAAAAAGATTTTATTTAAATGGCAAGTTTTCTGATGTGACTTTTCTTTTTTTTTTTTTTTTTTTTTTTTTTTTTTGGTTTTTGGGCCACACCCGTTTGACGCTCAGGGGTTACTCCTGGCTATGTGCTCAGAAATCGCCCCTGGCTTGGGGGGACCATATGGGACGCCGGGGGATCGAACCGCGGTCCGTTCCTTGGTAGCGCTTACAAGGCAGACACCTTATCTCCAGCGCCACCTTCCCGGCCCCCTGATGTGACTTTTCAGATAGACTTTAGTTGGTCATCCCCAGCAGTGTTCAGGAGATCACGTGATGCCTGTGGTCATGTGATGCATACAAACCAGGTGCACTAACCAGCTATTTTTCTGACCCTAAACTTCATTTCTTTAAATATCTGCTTTACAGATTTTTAGAGTTTCACAGAAGTAGGTCATCTTGTAAATTAAAAATGTATCTACTATTTGAAGAAAGGAGAATATTCATAAGTCTGACTCATATTCCAAGATCATATCTGAGACTTTGAGTAACGCTGTTTTTAAAAAAAATTAGTCAGATTTTCAATGCAATGGAAAAGATATAAGATTTGGATTTCAGCTTAGTTTTGCCTTTAACTATGTAACATATCATCAGCTACTTCTCCACGTACATACTTATAAACTCTCAGAGTAGCATTTGTATTTCAACTTTTTCTTTACTTAGTAAATATTTGTTGTGATAGATGTGATGAACTGGTTTGAATGCTAAGAATCCAGTGACAAGTACTCCACTTAGGGTGCTTACACTCTAGTTGAAAAGGGACAAACAATAAAAATGTATTTATAAAGTTATATGCACTGTGAAGAACATATGAGATAGTGAGACAAAGTGATGGCATGCACAGTAAATAGATTTTGTACACAAAGAACACTTTTTTTTAAAAAAACACGTAAAATTTGAGGTTAACGTAAGCTAATATGCATGTACATGGAAATGTAAAAAATACTATGCCTCTAATGTTTAAGGAGTTACGTAAGTTTTATGGCTTTAGATTGCCTTGTGTGCTGTTAAGAAATATAATGTGTTACAATCTGGGGACTTAAGGGACAAAGTAATTGTACATGGATTTTTGTTTTATTTATCTTAATGTTCTTTGGCTGAAAGTTCAAAGTTAAGATATTAGCAAGGGGACTTCTTCTGAGAATTATGTTATGGGTGATTGTCCTTCCACTGTAACTTTACCTTGTCCTCTTTCTTTGCATCTTTGTTCTCATAATTAAAAATAAAAAATTAAAAAAAAAGAACACTTTTTTTGAGGAAGATATTTGTAAGCTGAGATGATGAGAAGGCCTTTGGTTACTTGGTGAAAGAAACCTTTCTTTTTTATTTTATTTTGATTATTTAATTTTTTTTTTTTTTTGGTCACACCCGGCAATGCTCAGGGGTTACTCCTGGCTCTATGCTCAGAAATCACTCCTGGCAGGCTCAGGGGACCATAAGGGATGCTGGGATTCAAACCACTGTCCTGTTTGCAAGGCAAATGCCTTACCTCCATGCTATCTGTCTGGTCCCTGAAAAAAAAATCTTTCTATTGAACAAACAACAAAAGCAAAAATCCTATACAAGAACAAAATTAGTTGAACAAGCAAAAGGTAGCATGAAAGAGTGAGAGAAGAGTCACAGATAATTTTTTTGCATATTATATTCAAAGGCTTTGTAGAGGTTTTAGTGTAATTAATTTGTTATAAACCATGTATACTAATTTTCTAAGGCTTCCCATAAAGCACTACAAATAGAGCGTCTTATACTACTGTAATTTTTATTTCACATATCTAGAGGCTCAAATTCCAAGATCAGGTATTTGTGGGTCTGTTTGATCTGAAAGGGCTAGAAAAGGACCCATTCCAGACCTGTCTCCTCAATGCTCATAGTTTTATGCTTTGTTCACATAATTCTGTAAATTCCTTGCCTTGTTTATACATAACTCCAAACATAACACTACATTTTTCCTATTCCTGTGTCAGTGTACATCCCACCTCCTTTATAAAGATACCAATAATGGGATATTAGCAACTTACTCTTCCCATATGACCTCATCTTATCAAATTACATCTTAAAATGTCCCTGTTTCTAAAGAAAGTAAGATTCTGTTTTTTGTATTTAAATCACACCAAGATGGGGCCGGAGAGCTAGCACAGTGGTAGGGCATTTGCCTTGCATCTGGCTGATCCTGGAGGGACCTGGCTCGATTCTCGGCACCCATCTGGCCCCCCAGCCTGCTAGGGGCTTCTTCTTCTTCTTCTTCTTCTTCTTCTTCTTCTTCTTCTTCTTCTTCTTCTTCTTCTTCTTCTTCTTCTTCTTCTTCTTCTTCTTCTTCTTCTTCTTCTTCTTCTTCTTCTTCTTCTTCTTCTTCTTCTTCTTCTTCTTCTTCTTTCTTCTTCTTCTTCTTCTTCTTCTTCTTCTTTCTTCTTCTTCTTCTTCTTCTTCTTTCTTCTTCTTCTTCTTTCTTCTTCTTCGTCTTTTCTTCTTCTTCTTCTTCTTTTCTTCTTTTTTCTTCTTCTTTTCTTCTTCATTTTCTTCTCCTCTTCTCCTTCTCCTTCTCTTCTTCTTCTTCTTCTTCTTTTTCTTCTCCTCCTTCTCTCTTCTTCTCCTTCTCCTCCTCCTTCTTTTCTTCTTCTGTTCTTCTTCTTCTTCTCCTCCTTCTCTTCTCCTCCTCTTCTTCTCCTTCTCCTTCTCTTCTTCTTCTTCTTCTTCTTCTTCTCCTCCTCCTTCTCTTCTTCTTCTTCTTCTTCTTCTTCTTCTCCTCCTTCTCTTCTTCTTCTTCTTCTTCTTCTTCTTCTTCTTCTTCTTCTTCTTCTTCTTCTTCTTCTTCTTCTTCTTCTTCTTTTTTTAGGGGCGATTTTTGAGTGCAGAGCCAGGACTAACCTCTGATCACCACTGGGTGGGGCCCAACAATCAATCAATCAATCAATAAAGTTTTAAAAAAATCACACCAAGATGTTCTCAGGACTTGTTCTATGTTCAGGAATCACTTCTCGTGGGCATTCAGGGGATCATATGGAATACCAGGCAAACTCCTTACCTGCTATACTTCCAGATAAGGAGTTTTAAGTGAAAATAATTAAGTTCATTGAAATGAAGAAAGAAGTAGAGGAGAGATATAACAAGAGAAAATATAAGTAAACTTCAATTAGAAATTATGGATTTAGGGGCCGGAGAGATAGCATGAAGGTAGTGCATTTGCCTTGCATGCAGAAGGACGGTGGTTCGAATCCCGCCATCCCATATGGTCCCCCCCTTTGAGCCTGCCAGGAGCGATTCCTGAGCATAGAGCCAGGAGGAGCCTCTGAGAGCTGCTGGGTGTGACCCCCCCCCCAAAAAAAAAGAAATTATGGGTTTGAAGAACATAGTAAGAAAACTAAAATTTACTTAGAAGGGAATAATGTGGTATATCTAACACACTGAATTAAACAGTCATTCAAACAAGAATATTTCATCCACTTAGATTATCATTCATATTCAGCAGTTCAACGCAAAACCTTACTGAGAAACAATTATGGTTCTTACGTAGTACCAGGGATTAAACCGGGGTTGACTTCACGTAAGGCAAGAGCCTTAACCCCTTTGCTAACTCTCTAGCCCCGATCAAAGGCCTTTTACCATGTAGTAGCTCAAAATTCAAACTCGGGAGGTGACTGAAATAATTCTTCGTGGCATATAGTCCATATTCTCTCTCTGTTTTTTCTCTAGAAAGACTTGCCTACACCCGTTCCAATTTCTTCATTACAATGATTAACAATAAATAGTGGGATTAGTATTTATAATTGGAGCTATCATTTATTGAGCATATGTCATATGCCAGCTGTTTTGTATACTTCTTTAATTCTCCTAAAACCACTCACAATAAAGCTTTGGGGAACCAGAGAAGGTTTTGTTGAAATGGTATTCTTTCAGTTAGGTCATGAAGGATGAGTAAGAATGAAATGAGATGGGTTTGGATTGGACAGGTTATTGGAGAGAGGGAATCAAAAGGCCGAGTAGTAGAGATCTGTCATTTGAGAAACCCAGTTTAGTTTGGTTGAAACGAAATATTCACAGAAATGGTGAATGAATGAGAACTACAGGGAGAGGAGTGAGACACGGTGAAGGATGAAACTAGAGAGATAAAACAAATGTGAGGGACTTTAAGTGATTGTGGAGGAAGGACTTACCCACCTGAGGACAATGGGAGATTTTCATTCACATATTTTTGGTTGGGAGGGTGAGTTTGGGTGGTGCTCAAGGGTTCCTCCTGGCTCTGCACTCAGAAATTGCTCCTGGCAGGCTCGGGGAACCATAAGGGATGCTGGGATTTGAACCATCCTTCTGCATGCAAGGCAAACACCCTACCTCTATGTTATCTCTCCAACCCCTTTCATTCACCTTTTAACACTTTATTTTAGTTACAGTGAAGAAAATAAGTGGAAATAAGTTAAAACGAAGCTCTGGAGATGAATAAAAGTGTATGTTGATTCCAAAATCTTTAGAATTATTTATTTCTTTTTTTTTTTTTTTTTTTTGGTTTTTTGGGCCACACCCGTTTAACGCTCAGGGGTTACTCCTGGCTATGTGCTCAGAAATCGCCCCTGGCTTGGGGGGACCATATGGGACGCCGGGGGATCGAACCGTGGTCCTTCCTTGGCTAGCGCTTGCAAGGCAGACACCTTACCTCCAGCGCCACCTACCCGGCCCAGAATTATTTATTTCTATACTCCCCCTTGAACATGAAGAACTGTGAGAAAATATTCATTAAATAAATGTTGGGGCCACGGAGATAGTACAAATAGGTTGCTTGCTTTTGCACATGGCCAACCCAGATCCGATCCCCAGCATCCCTAGAATTGTCCCCCAAGTTCCATCAGAAATGATCCCTGACTGAACTAGGCGTAGGCTCTGAGTACTGCCAGGTGTGACCCCCAAAGCCAAAATAAATAAATAAATAAATAAATAAATAAATAAATAAATAAATAAAAGTTGAATGACTGAAACTATGTCGTGATTGATTGAATACTTATTATTTGACAACCACATGGAGGTATTGGCAAAAAAGGACTGAAATTATCTTGAAGGAAGTGAATTATAAAGAGAGATCAAGGAACTGTTGGTTTTGGCTGTATGTTGAGTGACAGTTGTTTCACATAAGCATTTTATTTAACTTTCCTTTTCCTTTTCTTTTTTGGGCCATACCCAGTGACGCTCAGGGGTTATTCCTGGCTCTGCATTGAGAAATCACTCCTGGCTTGGGGGACCATATGGGATGCCACGAACCGTGGTCCGTCCTAGGTTAGCAGGTGCAAGGCAAACACCCTACCGCTTGTGCCATCGCTCCGCCCTCTTAACTTTTTTTTTTAAGTCCAAAGAAAAATCTTAAATGTTCTGAAAAACATTTAAAAAAATTTTTTTTAGTTTTAATTACTAATGTATATGACATTGCTGTGAATTTCCACAAAGGTATTGCCTTAGTTTTGTAGGTAAGCTATAATTATATATGTCTCTAAATAAGTATTTGAGTCAAATTTGGGCACTAAAATCCTAAATAAATTTTCATTACCAACAATTTCTTACATGAGGATAATAGTTTTTTTTTTTTATGTTTTCTCCTTTTATGTCCTTCATTGTTTTGTTTTTGTTTTTGTTTTTTTTGTTTTTTCGGGCCACACCCGGTAACGCTCAGGGGTTACTCCTGGCTATGCACTCAGAAGTCGCTCCTGGCTTGGGGGACCATATGGGACGCCGGGGGATCGAACCGTGGTCCGTCCAAGGCTAGCGCAGGCAAGGCAGGCACCTTACCTCTAGCGCCACTGCCTGGCCCCTGTCCTTCATTAATGTTCACAAATATGAACTGAAACCCAGCTACAATCATATTTGTAACCAAGGTGTTTAAATAAAGATATTAATATAAAGATATTAACAAAATGCATTTGAATGGGTAATTTTATTTATTTATTTATTTATTTAGGTTTTTGGGCTCCATCCAATAGCACTCAGGAATTACTCCTGGCTCTGTGCGTAGAAATCACTCCTTGGGCCCGGAGAGATAGCACAGTGGCATATGCCTTGCAAGCAGCTGATCCAGGACCAAAGGTGGTTAGTTCGAATCCTGGTGTCCCATATGGTCCCCCATGCCTGCCAGGAGCTATTTCTGAGCAGACAGCCAGGAGTAACCCCTGAGCACCGCCGGGTGTGACCCAAAAACCAAAAAAAAAAAAAAAAAAAAAAAAGAAATCACTCCTGGCCGATTCAGGGGACCATATGGGATGCTGGGAATTGGACCTGGGTCCATACCTGCGTGCAAGGCAAACACCCTACTGCTATGCTCTCGCTCTGGCCCCTGAATGGATAATTTTATTTTGAAATATGAGGAGGAAAATTTCATGCTGCAATTATGTCAGAGTTTCCAGAGGAAGATGTTTTGAAATCGTTTGTCTAAACATATTTTATTTGGGGTTCAGGATGAATTTTCAATAGATGCTTTTCAGATAAGAAGGCAGGGATTCAAATGCAATTATATAAACAAGATCAAAGAGGTATTATCTTGAAGGGTATAAAATGCACCTCCAGCATTTGGTTTCGGTCAGGACCGCACCAACACACCAATGCAAAGTAAGGTAGGTCTCTATACCAACAAGGCTTTGTCAGATGAAATATTCTTCGTTATTTTCCTTTTCATCACTTTAGCACATAATCAAAATCAGAAAATATTGTGTGATAATTTATTTTGGTGTGTGAGATTAAAACTGTTGATCAAAATGTGTTCAATGGTAGATGAAGGTGAATGAAATATATGTGATTAAGAAGAAAAATTTATATTGATTTATAAGAACATCCTGCCAGTTCCTTAAAAATATAATTAATGTTCACAGTTTTCCCTTGCTATTTACATTTTGATTTGAAACTTAAAAATTATTTGATGATCTATATATTAAGTCTTAGCCATTAATGGCCATTAAAATTTTGTGATATACTTGTGTAAAGCATAGGGTACATTCAGTTCTAAGTACCTGCAAGGGGTGATTTCATATTACTTTTAGTTATTCAATAGCTAAACCTTTTGAATGCTTTTCTATACATACATCTGTTATTAATATATTTTTCTCTGTAGAAAAATATATTGTTGGGCCCGGGAGATAGCACAGCGGCGTTTGCCTTGCAAGCAGCTGATCCAGGAACAAAGGTGGTTGGTTCGAATTCCGGTGTCCCATATGGTCCCCCGTGCCTGCCAGGAGCTATTTCTGAGCAGACAGCCAGGAGTGACCCCTGAGCACCGCCGGGTGTGGCCCAAAAACCAAATAAATAAATAAATAAATAAATAAATGAGGCAATTAAGAGATAAGAATCCAAGTGACATTAAAGAGGCAATTGTGATTTATAAGGAGATAGTAAACAACTGATTTGCTGAGCATTATATAGTTCCATAGTCATTCTTCTCTGACTTTTCTGGAGTTTCACCTGGGTTATTGAAATATTTTTGTGATCCTAGTTAGGAGCATCTGAAACAATGAAGGAACAGGTATTAAACTGCTAAATTACAGGCTGTGCACTGATATCTGGACACAGAATTCTGGCTCGCTGACTGTTAGATCAGAGGTTTGATAGTAACTTATCACAAAAAAAATTCCAGATGACGGGGGCTGGAGAGATAGCATGGAGGTAAGGCGTTTGCCTTTCATGCAGGAGGTCATCGGTTCGAATCCCAGCGTCCCATATGGTCCCCTGTGCCTGCCAGGAGCAATTTCTGAGCTTGAAGGTGGTCATCGGTCATCGGTTCGAATCCCAGCGTCCCATATGGTCCCCTGTGCCTGCCAGGAGCAATTTCTGAGCTTGAAGCCAGGAGTAACCCCTGAGCACTGCCGGGTGTGACCCAAAAGCTACCAAAAAAAAAATTCCAGATGATTTATGCTAAAAATAACTTCCTGATTTTTTACTGGTCCTAAGCCTTTCTTTTATAGATAAGAAAATCAAGGACCAGAAAGATTCCATGGGTAAAATTTTACTTTTGATTCAATAAAGGAGAAAAAGATATCATTCTCATTATTTTCAGAGCCATAAATTTATACAGTTATTATTGGTAATTCAGCACTTTAAATTTTTTCTTAAAGAATTTTTTTTTGCTTTTCCATTTATAAGAGAAATTTAAAAACATGTATATTGCTTAGAATCAATATGACAATAGGTAAAACTTCTAAAACTGTACTTAACTCTATATTGATCTCTTCTGCTTTTTGGATAATAAAGTAAAGCCCAAATAGACTAAATAGTTTAAACTAATTTCTCATAGATCCAATGGAATATTTTGATTCTGTTCCTTAACTTCAAGACCAATATTCTCACCTCTAGGGCACTTCACATTGAATTTATAAGAATCATAGAATTCAAAGCTAAAATATGGGCAGTTAATTATTTTCTTTGCCAAAAGCTCAGCAGCTGGCTGGCCAATAGACAAGAACCAGATGGCCGTGATATTTGAGTATTTTATATCATTCACTTGCTGCCAGGGATCTCTGAGATAGCGAGGATCCATTTCATAAAGGGAGCCCTTCCTTGGTTAAGAATTTGAGAAAGGGGGCCCGGAGAGATAGCACAGCGGTGTTTGCCTTGCAAGCAGCCGATTCAGGACCAAAAGTGGTTGGTTCGAATCCCGGTGTCCCATATGGTCCCCCGTGCCTGCCAGGAGCTATTTCTGAGCAGACAGCCAGGAGTAACCCCTGAGCACCGCTGGGTGTGGCCCAAAAAAAAAAAAAAAAAAAAAAAAAAAAAAAAAAAGAATTTGAGAAAGGGGCCAAAGAGGTGCACAAGTGGTATGGCGTTTGCCTTGCACACAGCTGACCTAGGATGGATCTCGGTTCGATCCCCCTGGAGTCCCATATGGTCTCCCAAGCCAGGAGCAATTTCTGAGCGAATAGCCAGGAGTAACCCCTGAGCATCATTGGGTGTGGTCCCAAAACAAAACAAAACAAAACAAAATAATTTGAGAGAACTAGATTTTATCATTAAGGTAGTCATTTTCTTGCTCTAATGAAATATCTAAACAGCATGTACATAAAAGCCTCCAAGGAGTGCTTGAATAAATAAAAACATTTTATTTAATAAAATATACTGTTGTGTAAAAGCTCCATCGTTATTTATTTAACACAACAATATACCAGGAAACCCTTTATTATTTTTTGTTTGTTTATTTTTGCCTATTTTCAGTCCTCAGGACTTAACTCCTGGCTCTGAGCTCAGAGACCATTCCTGATGTGGTTTGTGTGGTCCTATATGGTACTGGGAATTGAACCCAGGTCAGCTGTGGGCAAGGCAAGCACCCTACCCATTGAACTATTGCTTCAGCTCAGAACACCCTATATTTTTTATTGTTTTTGTTTTGGGGTCACATCTGTCTAAGCTCAGGGCTTACTCCTAATTCTGTACTCAGGAATTACTCCTGGGGGTGCTCAGAGATCATATGGGACTGAACTCATATAATCAGAACCATACAAATCAAGTGCCTTCCCTACTGTACTAGCTTTTTGGCCCCCCAAAAGCCCCTTTAAATTGGGGTAGTTCAGTCCCTTCAATACACAAAAGCAATCGTTGGTAATTGTGGAACCCAGACCCATAATTTGATCTCTTTTAGAGTGCTTAGGACAAGATATGTTTTTGTTATTTGTGTTTACACTTGGCATTATTTGTGCTTTCCACTAGGCTGTAAACCCTTAAGATCAAAGACCATAATTTATCCATTTTACATCTCTCAGCGGCTGGTTCAAATGGTTAATATATGTATGTCTAACTTACCTGCAAATCTCATTCAAGGAATAGAAAATTGGTTGAAAAGACCACTCATCTTTGAAACTTGACATTTCAAATAAACCCTTGGAAGTCTGTTGAATAGGATTTTCCTATTTTCTTATAAGTTGATCGAAGATAAAAGTGTTTACTGAAACTGAGTCTAGAAAATTTCTGTTCATGAGCAGTATTAACCTGTGATACTTAAAGCTGCTATTAAAATATAATTGAAAGGTTTGCTAAAATCTTGATATAGTTTGAATAAATTATGAATATGATTTATTAAAATGAATTCTTTATTAGAATAAGCAAAGCAGTGTGTGTTCAAAGATAACCATATTGTTCCACTAAGATGTGTATTATTTTTCTGACAGCGACACTTGAGAAAGGAAAAAAAAAACACAACTATACTAAATTGACCATTTAATAATTGTAAGATGAAAAAGGAATCTCTCAATCTTTGAAGCAATCAGCTTACACTTAAAAGTCTGAAACTCGATCACCCCCTCTCAGTAACAACTAAAAATAATATGTCATAACATCCTCCTGCTTTTTGTGATGTCCAGTTTGTACTGACACAAACTCTCTGTGCCAAACAGAATCTGAAACTCTCATATTCTTTTTTTTTTTTTGCACCTAACATTTCTTTCTTTTTTTTTATATATTTTATTTAAACACCTTGATTACATACATGATTGTGTTTGGGTTTCAGTCATGTAAAGAACACCACTCATCACCAGTGCAACATTCCCATCACCAATGTCCCAAATCTCCCTCCTCCCCACCCGACCCCCGCCTGTACTCCAAACAGGCTTTCCATTTCCCTCATACATTCTCATTATTAGGACAGTTCAAAATGTAGTTATTTCTCTAACTAAACTCATCACTCTTTGTGGTGAGCTTCCTGAAAACTCTCATATTCTCTCTCTGTTTGAGACTCATAATCTTCTATATGGGGCATAGTGGACCCCCTGCATGGTCTTCTAAGCAGCCAAAACTTATTTCACTTTACAAACTAACCCACATGAACCTGAGTCTCATTATTGTATTGCACTAATATGTGAATTTACATTTTTGCCTCTGTAATCTTTTTTAGATTATGAGGTCTATATACCTTCTGAATAAAATATTGAAATCAATTTTTTCCCAACTAGATTATTTCAAACTCAAAGGAATATCCTAAGGACTTGGGGTTTTGAGAATTCCCAAGTTTCTGGGTTATCCCCTTAACACGAGGGAATAATTTTAGCTGATGTTCCTCTACACATTTGCTACCTATATCTTACTTTCCTTGAACAATTGGTGATCTTTTAAGACTATATTGAAAAGGACAGGGTTTGGGAGAGATAACACAGAAGTAGGGCGTTTGCCTTCCATTTGGCTGACCTAGGAGAGATCTGGTTCGATTCCTGGCATCCTATATGGTTCCCCCAACCGGCCAGGGGTGATTTTTGAGTGCAGAGCCAGAGTAACCTCTGAGCACCGCTGGGTGTGGCCCAACAACCAACCAACCAACCAACCAACCAACCAACCAACCAACCAACCAACCAACCAACCAATCAATAAATAAAGTTAAAAAAAACTATATTGAAAAGGACAATTCTGGAACATCCTTTATGAAGCTTAACTTTAGCTTACTTTTTTTTATAATTATAGAGGTATGTATATGGTATGCTTCTATTTAATAAATAGTTTTGAAATTAATTAGCATATTTTTTAGTTGTAGTTCAAGTTTGCTGTTTCACTGCTTAGTGGAGCTATGTGCCATCTGCAAGCAGAACTTGCCTTTCTGAGCTACTCCACTCTGGGATATGTGGCTTGTAGCGGCAGTTCAGGGTATAAAAAAAAAAGTGTATTGAGGGTTCTACATCAAAGCACCTAATACAGGGCTTAGAAAAATGTAGGATTTTGATAAAAGTAGACATGATTTACACATCGGTATATTTCCATTCTTTCTAATGTTGCTTTTGAATCTCCTAAGGGATCCATGTACTCAATTCTTTAATTTTGTCTTGGATTTAGCATGATGTCTATCTTCCTGATATCTGTATTTCTTGGCCTTGCATGTGGGCAAGCAATGTCTTTCTGTTTTCCAACTGAGTACACGATGCACGTTGAAAGAAAAGAGTGTGCTTATTGCCTCGCTATCAACACCACCATCTGTGCTGGATATTGCTTGACACGGGTATGTACATCATTTCACTGGTTTTTGTTGTATATGAGAATGAACCAAGACTAGGTCCGTTCCTGTTCAGAAAGGAAAAGGGATATATCAGAGCCTCCCATCTTAACTATCATGGTTATTGATTTCTTACAACGGAAGTATTCAGTTTATGATAGTGCGTGGGTGTATTCAGCACATTCAGTACAGGTAATTTACTCCCCAAATTTATTTAACCTTATCTTCTTCCACTACCAAAGATAAAAGAGAGGAGAAAATGACTTTTTATCTTTATGGGATTCAGTGTGTACTGAGTTGCTATTCAGAAATAGAACTAATGGGCCAGAGAGATAGCACAGTGGTATGGCATTTGTCTTGCCTGTGGCCGATTTGGGAGGGACCTGGTTCAATTCCCGTCACCCATATGGTCCCCCATTTTGCCAGGGGCAATTTCTGAGTGCAGAGCCAGAAGTGAACCCTAAGCACCTCGGGGTGTGGCCCAACAACCAATCGATCAATCAATAAAGTTTATAAAAAATTAAAAAAAAAGGAAATAGAACTAAAGATTTCTCCCTCACTTCTATGAGTGACAAATGTAAATAAATTTTATTTATTCTATATGTCTCCTAAACTTCTGTCATATCATGTTGTCTTCTCTGTGTGTTTTTTTTCTCTTCAGGATATCAATGGCAAAATGTTTCTTCCCAAATATGCCCTGTCTCAAGATGTTTGTATATACAGAGACTTCATGTACAAGACTGTAGAAATACCAGGATGTCCACCTCATGTTTCTCCATATTTCTCCTATCCTGTTGCTCTAAGCTGCAAGTGTGGCAAGTGTGATACTGACTATAGTGACTGTATACATGAGACCATCAAGACAAATTATTGTTCCAAACCTCAAAAACCCCATATAGTGGAATTCTCAGCCTAACTGTGAGAATAATGCAGTTTGGCTAAATATTTTACCTAGACTAAAACTAATAAAATAACAAATATATTTCACAAAAAAGGTATACATTTTTCATTCATGCAATACATGCATTTACGATCCCAGGCATTTTAGAAAAGAAGTTTTTCAAGCTTATATGAAAGATGATTTCCCAGGAGAAGCTAGTTTTCTATGAAAAGCTCAAATGAAATGGGGAGGAATCATGAAATAGTAACAAAAGTCCCTCTTGAACAGGCCTGAGCAGGTTCTCTCAGCATCCCCCTGACATCCCATATGGCCCCCCAAGCCAGGGGCGATTTCTGAGCGCAGAGCCAGGAGTAACACTTGAGCATCACCAGGTGTGGCCCAAAAACAAAACAAAACAAAAAACAAACAAAAAACCAACAAAAAACATGGAAAATGATGATAAGAATGGCGCAGAGTTGGATGGAAGGAAAGGATAATGTTAGCAGAAGCTCAAGGAACAAATTACATCCGGGAATTGATGGTACTTGTATGCTAAGGCTAAATGAAGGGCCTAAGGAGAGGTGGAGAGAAAGGAATGTGTGGGACCAGCAATATAATACTTGAATCTACTCACACAAATGTACAGGGTTAAATTCCACTGAAAGATAGTACGCAGTATATGCATGTTGATCTTTAATTTAATTACTTTGCTGGGTTAAATGACTCCGGCAACTTATACTCCAAAAACCTAGAAAAGAGGCCACGATCATTTTTTTTTTTTTTTTTTTTTTTTTTTTTTTTTTTTTTTGTGGTTTTTGGGTCACACCCGGCAGTGCTCAGGGGTTATTCCTGGCTCCATGCTCAGAAATTGCTCCTGGCAGGCACGGGGGACCATATGGGACGCCGGGATTCGAACCGATGACCTCCTGCATGAAAGACAAACACCTTACCTCCATGCTATCTCTCCGGCCCCGAGGCCACGATCATTTTACACACGACAATCTAAATCCCTTATAAGTCCTTCAAGTAATAGGAGATGCTTTCCAGCATTTAGATCAAAAGCAACTTGGCTGTTTTGGCTTTTGGTGTTATGCAAAACTAGTACAATTACGAAAGACAAGAGGGAAGAGGTCAAGTTTTTTTTGTTTGTTTTTTGTTTTTTGGGGCCACACTGACAGTGCTCAGGGGTTACTCCTGGCTCTGCACTCAGTAATGGCTCCTGGCAGGCTAGGGGACCATATGAGATGATGAGCTCAAACCCTGATCTATCCCAGATTGGCCACGTGCAAAGCAAATGTCCTACCTCTGTGCTATCACTCCAGTCCAGGGTTCAAGCATTTAAGGGTAGGATAATGCTGTAGTAATAATGGAATATTGTTTCGGGTACATGTATTTGGTAAATTTTGAACCAATTTTTATTTTCCTTCATCAAGTACTATATCACAAAAGTTTGACTTCCGTAAGTATGTAAAATAAAAGAGATCTATTACCCAGTAGTTTTTTGATCTCAAAAACTCACTTTTGAGGCCAGAGCAATAGCACAGTGGGAAGATATTTGCCTTGCATGTGGCTGACCTGAATTTGATTCCCAGCATCCCATATAGTCCCCTGAGCCTGCCAGAGTGATTTGTGAGTGCAGAGCTCAGAGTAACCCCTGAGTGCTGCTGCTTTGACCCAACAACAAAAACAACAGAATAAAATAAAAAAAATATTAAAAAAGAATTTATTTTTCTTTGATGTCTTATTTTATTTAAAAAACATTCTTTAATTATGTCATTAGATACAGTTATAAAGTTGTTCATAACTGAGCTGTAATCATACATATGTCCAATACCATTCACCAGTGTACATTTCTGTCATTAATATCCCCAGTTACCATCCTGCCCTCTCCCTTTACTGTCTCCTTAGCAGACATTTTCTTCTCTCTCTCTCTCTCTCTCTCTCTCTCTCTCTCTCTCTCTCTCTTCTCTTCTTTTAGACACTGTAGTGTGTAATATTGTTACTGAAGGAATATTATGAGTACCACTTTATGTCCTTCCAGGACCCAGTTCTTGTCCAAAGTGATCATTTCCAAGTCGTAGTGGTCTCTTCTCTGCCCTAACTGCACTTCCCCATTATTTGTGGCAAACTTTTTACCATGGATTGGCCGTCCTGGCTCTTGCCTTTGGATATTAATACCATTTTTAATGCTCCATAAATAAGTATGATCATTCTATGCCTATGACTCATTTTGCTCAGCCTAATATTCTCTACATCCATCCATGCATAAGCAAATTTCATGACTATTTTCCTAACATTTGTGTAATATTTCGCTGTGTAGATGTGTCATGGTTTCTTTATCCACTCATCTCATGGCTCTTGGATTATTTCCAGATCCTGGCTATTGTGAATAGTGCAACAATCAAATGCAGAAGGCTTTTCTGAATTGTGTTTTTGGCCTCCTAGGGGGACAGTCCTAAGAATGCTATTTCTAGGTTATATGGAAGTTCAGTTTTCTACTTTAATTTTTTTAATATACATGTTGGATATCCATTTGGGATATCCATATTCAAATATGTACATGATATGTATATACATGCCTATGATTTGCGTATCAAATATTCCAACACCCATCTTCAAAATATCCATTTCAATATCCATATCCATTTATCCTGTTTGGTCCTTCTCTTCTCTTCCACATTGCCAACACCCAGATAAAAATCAGTTGCTGACAGGATAATTGCCTAAATTTCACTTTATTCTAGAGCTACTAATTGTTTTCAGTCAATCAGCTTGTAAATGTCATTTTGATGATATGGAGATGTGGGGCCAGTCAAAAGTTGTACGTTAGTGCCAAGCCTATATTTTATCAAAGGGAAGTGCATAGTTGACTTTTATAAATGAATTAGGAACCTATATGGTTTCCACACAATGTTTTCAAATGAGATCTATATTGACAGGGTCTTCAAATGTTCATCAGGTAGTCTGGGGCCCTTATTCACTTAGAAACATAACTACTTAGAACTGCTGAATTAGAATATACCCTCTAAAAGCTGTATACAAAATATAGATCATAAGTAAAGCAAAAAAGTTAATATTCAGACATTGCTGGCAATAACAACACATTTTTCATAAAATCTTTTTTTTTTTTTTTTGGTTTTTGGGCCACACCCGGCGTTGCTCAGGGGTTTCTCCTGGCTGTCTGCTCAGAAATAGCTCCTGGCAGGCACGGGGGACCATAGGGGACACCGGGATTCAAATCAACCACCTTTGGTCCTGGATTGGCTGCTTGCAAGGCAAACGCCGCTGTGCTATCTCTCCGGGCCCTTTATAAAATATTTAAGCACTATGATTACAAACATAGTTGTAGTTGGGTTTCAACCATAAACAGAACATCCCCCTTCACCAGTGCAACATTCCTACCACCAATGCTCCCCCTCCCTCCTTTCCAAGCCTTGCCTGTATTTGAGACAGGCATTTTCCTTTCATGACTGCATCTCTCCTGATAGCTGCGTATTTTCCATTGTGTATATGTACCACAGTTTCTTTAGCCATTCATCTGTTGAAGGGTGTCTTGGAACAAAACAACATTTTTACAATCTAAAAAATATTTTCTGAAGACTTGACCTGAGAGTCTTACAGACTCGTGATGAAGTGTCCAGCTCAGAACAAACTAGTGAACAGGGCTTCCTCAATATGAAGGGAGGAGACAAGTGTATGGTGGGCTCCTACCAGCCCATACTACAGAATTCTTAAGTGGGAACATCAGTGTTATCACATGGATGACAATCCATTTGGAATAAATGCACATGGAACATACATTTAACTGATTCTACATGTGAAGATGGCCAAGAAGAGTTTATAGGAGAGAATTTAGGAATGGATATGACCGATATTCATTTCAATTGTATCCAGATATGGGTATATGTCAGTGTTTAGTTTAAAAGTGAGAAAATAAAAGGAGAGTTTATTTCTTCTTCTTCTTCTTCTTCTTCTTCTTCTTCTTCTTCTTCTTCTTCTTCTTCTTCTTCTTCTTCTTCTTCTTCTTCTTATTCTTATTATTATTATTATTATTATTATTATTATTATTCTTATTCTTATTATTATTATTTTGTTTTTGTTTTTTGGGCCACACCCGGTGACACTCAGGGGTTACTCCTGGCTATGTGCTCAGAAATCGCTTCTGGCTTGGGGGACCATATGGATGCTGGGGGAATCAAACCGTGGTCCATCCTAGGTCAATGTGTGCAAGGAAAACACACTACTGCTGTGCCACTCCGGCCCCATAATCATACGTTTCTTTAGGATTATCTACATGACATTGAGAATAAAGGCATCTTCAAGGAGGAAACTGCACTCTCCAAAACAAGTGAAAGCAGAGATAAACACATGGGAATATATTAAGCTGAGAAGCTTCTGCACCTCGAAGGAAATAGTGCCCAGGATTCAAGAGCCACCCACTAAATGGGAGAAACTATTCACCCAATACCCATCAGATAAGGGGCTAATCTCCAAAATATACAGAGTGCACGTACAGAATAAACACACATGTACACACACAAAACAAAGGGAGAGTTTGGGTTAAACTGGGGCCGGAGTGGTGGCACAAGCAGTAGGGTATTTATCTTGCATGCACTGACCTAGGACGGACCACAGTTGCATCCCCCAGCGTTCCATATGGTCCCCCAAGCCAGGAGTGATTTCTGAGCACAGAGCTAGGAGTAACCTCTGAATGTCACTGGGTGTAGCCCCAAAACCAACCAACCAAACCCTCCCCCCCCAAAAAACACCCCAATATCTGTTTGCTATGGAGGGCCAGTTTGAGACACACACGTTGGTGCTCAGGACTTACTCCTGGCTTGTTGCTCCAGGGTGACTTTTGGTGGTGTTGGAAGAGCACATAGAACAAGGAATTAAATCCAGGGCTTCCCAGGGACAAAGCAAGGGCTCTACCACTGAGCCTCAGCCCCTGGGTTAACATGAAGCACATACAACATAGGCAATGACAGTTCTAGGGTATGTTTGCTGTTAAATTTAGCCCCTTCCCCAACATTATAAAAGACTCACTCACTTTTCCTTTCCTTATCAGATTGTTTGGGTTGATTGGAATGAACATATTTTGGGTAGGTTATAAAGGTGTGTATAAAGAGACAACAGATTTTGCTTAAATATTTTTTTTTTGCATTTGTCTGTTTTGTTTTACTGGTTATATTTTGGGGGAAATCCTGCCCTGTATTTGGGATTGTTACTCCCAGTGGTTCTCAGATTGAATAGGAGTTGGCCACATGCAGGTACCTTAACCCTTGTTCTATCTCTGATCACCAAGATGTAATAGTGTGTGTGTGTGTGTGTGTGTGTTTAAGATAAACAAGACAAGCAATTCTAGTACATAGAAAATTTAATTTGAAATAACTTAAAATAGTTCATCATCAAGAAGTTTTCATTTTATGTCTTGGCACCAGATAGTAAATATTTAGGCCTGATCTCAGGCAAACAGACACAATCAAAATTTTACATATGCATAAGTCCACACACCCATAGTAACATACAACCATGTAGACGTATATTCAAGTTATGTATGCATATATAGTTAAGAAATATATCTCCATGATTATGTAGTCAAGATATATATAGGAACTCTCTATATAAATCTACTCTCACAAGTGGAATTCTCTAGTTTCACTCATGACATATCTTTGAGATAAATTGCCTTCCAAAGGGGCACATTAATATATATGGAATTATAATCTATTCTTCCTATATTATCTACTGTAGGTTATGAATGTAAGGCTGAAACTCACTTTTGCTTACCCAGAGATGATCCTGAACTGGAAGGATTCCTGAACTTGTTTATTTTCTTGGGGGTAGACAGATGCTCTAAAGCTATCAAGAGACTGGTCTCTGCTTCAAAGATTTTATTTCAGGAAATATTTTCTTTATGATGGGGAACCTCCTAAGCAACCTTCGGGGAACAATGGGCCCCTTCTGTGATACTCGCTCATTAGATGGTTGAGTGCTGATTTGCTGCTTCTGCCCAGGAGTACTGGAGGTCCTAAAACCCAAACTAACAGTGATCAGGGACTTCAGGGTTAAACTTGTCAGTGTTCAGGGGGTTATGAAGAACTAGGGGTAGAATATGGGGCTTTGTCTTTGAGCTCTCTCCTTAAGCCTAGGAAATGTTTTTCTTAAAGTAATTTTTCTTCAGTTAGAGACATGAATCACGCACCAATTAAAATTTTGTTGCTGTTTTTTTTGGGCCACACCTGGTGATGCTCAGGGATTACTCCTGGCTCTGCACTCAGAAATCGCTCCTGGCTTGGAGGGCCATATGGGACACCAGGAATTGAACCAGGTCCATCCTGGATTGGCTGCATGCAAGGCAAATGCCCTACTGCTGTGCTCCAGCCCCACCAATTAAAATTTTTTTTGTTTTGTTTTTTGGGCCACACCCGGCGGTGCTCAGGGGTTACTCCTGGCTTTCTGCTCAGAAATAGCTCCTGGCAGGCACGGGGGACCATATAGGACACCGGGATTCGAACCAACCACCTTTGGTCCTGGATCAACTGCTTGTAAGGCAGACACCGCTATGCTATCTCTCCGGGCCCCAATTAAAAATTTTAACTTGTGTCTGAGCTGACCATTTCCTAGAAAAGCTTCCTTTAAAGACAGTAGCAGTATAAAGTCTTCAAAGAGAAAGATGAACTTTTAGGGGAGGAAAGATGTTTCAAATGGGTAAGTCTTGATGGTTTGTTGAAAATGTATTGCTTTTCACCAGTGTACACTGAACACTTATGTTTGCATACCTGTTCATTACTCATTTGGGGGTTTCCAAAGTCTCCCACACTTTCATTTTTTGTTTAATCTTTTAAAATATACTTTAAAGAGGTATGGCTTACTAAATGTACCCAGTATTAAAAAATACTGACAAATAATCCATGTAGATAGTAAATTTTGGTTGAGATACCTAATATGAATAACCTAGACCATAGACCATAGAGCAGCATATAACTTTAATTTTTTGTAGGGGCCTTTTACAGAGAAAAAGTATTCTTGTGTATGAATTTTGTTTCTGTAGCATGCTTCAGATGTGTGCAGACAACTCAAAAATGCTTTCTTTTGGGCTGGAGAGATAGCATGGAGGTAAGGCATTTGCCTTACATGCAGAAGGTTGTTGGTTCGAATCCTGGCATCCCATATGGTCCCCGAGCCTGCCAGGAGCGATTTCTGAGCATAGAGCCAGGAGTAGCCCCTGAGCGCTGCCAGGTGTGACCCAAAAACCAAAAAAAAAAAAAAAGCTTTTGTTTGTTTAATTTGGTTTGTTCAAAAATAATCATGAGATAATATTTAAATTATGTGGGATTTTATTTCATTCCTTTTAACGGTAAAAATTTAGCATTTAATCTCAGAAGAAGAATTCTCTAGGAGAATAAATAAGAAAAATCTCCCAAGTAGAAAAATATGTAAACTTAAGTTGTGAGGTACATCAAAGACATACAGCCAAGAAATATTTTCTCTCTCTCTCTCTCTTTTTTTTATCATTGCAGCTGCCAGATCTTTTGCTTTAGTTCTTACCTTTAGAGTAACACCCAGAAGTTTGAGATTAAAAGCCCTTTTAAGGATGTGAAGAATGTAGGTGTAAATCAGAGCAGAGTCAGGAAGAGAAATGTAATAAAGCAATATTTAAATGTCTTTCTCTGAGAACAAAATATATATATTTAAAAAAACTATTAAAATATCTTATCTTAGTCCTACAAACATTCACTTCACGTTGATTGTCTCTTAGACCACTCAGAGGAAACGTTTTCTTATTTTTTGGTATTAAATATTAGGAAGACATGACTTATTTATTGAACTTTTCCATGCAATACTTGGCTCTATAGATGTGTTTCGTCCTTTGTGTTGTAAGGAATTCAAGGGAGACGATGTATTAAAAATATTCCAGTGAACACTGGTACTCTGACACAGTCAACTCAGCTACACTCAATTTTAACCTTGCACCATGCTCTCTCTCTTTCCTTCAATTCCCATAGCTTACTTCTTTTTACTAGAATCCTAAATTCTTTGTATCTCACTCTCTATGGCTAGACTCTGAGAAACTAACCATTACCATTCTTTCGAAATGGATAAGATTTTATGTTTATCAAAGTTAAAAAAAAAAAATTCCCCCTACACATATCCCCAGAGTTAAATAGGTTCTATCTCTTCCATAACAAGAAGCAGGATTTTTCCAGAAAAAAAAATGGCATTCTATATAATGCTTGTACCCAAAACATACAGACCACAAATGTAAAAGTACTCTATTACCATAGGCAGCATTCACTCACAGGGTAACCAGGAACGGGTCAAACATACGTGTGCAAATATACAATTAACAGCAAATTACTTTCAAGACTAATGTCCTTTGACTAAGAAGACGAGCTGGGGAGACAGCTCCTGACATCATTGCATGAAAGCACTAAATTGTAGTTTTCAGGAGAAGGAGCTTCATATCACATCTCGCGAGTTTCGGATCGCACAGCAGAGAACCATGCTAAATATCATGCCCAAGATCTGAAAGAAAAGGAACCATTTACTATTTTTACATGAAACAGGTTCAAACCACCAAGCACTGTTAGTGACATCACTGTGAAAAAAGCATAAAAGGGTCAGCAAGTGACCTGACTTTCTACTCGAGTTAGATAATAATATTTTATGGTTATAAAAAGCATTAAAATATTTTTATTGAGACCATTGTGAATTACAAGTCCTTCATAGTATCTATGGGTTTTAGGAAAAATAAAAGACATTATTGTAATAATATCCAGAGACAATAGAGATGAGGGTTGGAAGAACTGGCTCATAGTATGAAGCTCACCTCAAAGACCTATGAATGCAGTTCGAGAAATAACTACACTAACAACTCCCATGACAACATTAATGAGTGAAAGAAGTAGAATGCCTGCCTCGAATACAGGAAGGAGTGGGGGGATGAGGGAGATGGGGGGGCACTGGTGGTGGGAAAGTTGCACTGGTGAAGGAGGGTGTTCTTTTTATGACTGAAACCCAACTACAAATATGTTTGTAATCATGGTGCTTAAATAAAGATATTAAAAAAAAAACAAGTTCTTCATAGTTGTATTTCAGGCAGATAGTGGCAGTGAACTAGGGCCATTCCCACCACCAGTGTTGACCTTCCTCCCACCAAAGTTCCCAGCATGCATTTCATGCCTCTGCCCTTAGCCCCCTGGTCTACCAGTGTAACAGGTCCATTTTAATAAACAGCATTTTAAAATTTGCTATTTAGTTAACAACTTTTAGCTACCTTATTTTTATTTATTTGTTTGTTTTTGTTTTGGGGTCATAGCAATGATCAGGCTTACTTCTAGCTCTGCACTCAGGGGTGTCTTCTGGTGGGGCTTTGGGGACCATATGGGATGGTGGGGATCAAACCTGGTACAGCCATATACAAGGCAACCTCCTTATCTGCTTGCTGTACTATCACTCCAGTTCATAGAACTAGTCCTCACCCTTTGGGGTAAGGGCAATATTTGGAAAAATTAATGGAAACATAAATGGCTTAACTAGAAAACTGCCAAAAAGGTTCTGTCTTCAATCATTCTCCCTTCCATTGTGTAAGGACTGGAATGAAACCCATGGGTGCCACATTTACAAATCACAACCAGAGTTTGTTTCAAGACATCAGGGCCAGGAATCTCTGACTGTTTCTTAAATCCCATTCTAAATCAGACTAGTATCTGTAAATGCTAAGATAAAAAGGCAAAACTCATCACTTATTTTGGAGAGTGGGTGGGGAGACTACTTCAGTAGGAATAGCCGGAAGTGAGGCTCCGGGCCTTTTTCTTTGATGGAACTTAGTACCAACATGTGGCAGGAGAGACACCTAATGGACAATTGGGTAACTGATCATTTGTGCAAAGAACTTACATGCACTTACACAAAGCTAGGGTGCTGACTCAAGATCGTGTGCAGCCCTTTCTTTATTCGAGCTTCATTCTAGGGGAGCTGAGCAGAATGAACCTCATCCTACAGCACCCAGAATCAGGGGTGGAGCTTCATTCACCAGAACCCTCGATTCACAATGGTTGCTCCATATTATATGGATGGTGATCAACTCTTCCAGCTCAGAATTGTCTTTGGTGGGGCCAACAGTGTGGCAATCAGTCTGGCCCAATGCCATTGGGAAGGACCTGAGAGATCCCCCAATAGTGGGAAATAGTTTTTCAGCAAATATTCCCCTGAGCCACACCCTTCTGTGTTCTTAACACAGAAGGGGAAATATGCTAGAAAGAAAGAAAAAGAAAGAGACAGAGAGAAAAAGAAAGAAAGAAAGAAAGAGAGAAAGAAAGAAAGAAAGAAAGAAAGAAGGAAAGGAAGGAAGGAAGAAAGGAAGGAAGGAAGGAAGGAAGGAAGGGAGAAACAAAGAAGAAAGAAAGAAGAAAAAGAAAAAAGAAAAAAAAAGAAGAAAGAAAAGAAAAGAAGAAAGAAAGAAGAAAGGAAAGAAAGAAGAAAGAAAAAAAAAAAGAAAGAAAGAAAGAAGAAAAAGAAAAGAAAAGAAGGAAGAAAGAAAGAAGAAAGAAAGAAAGAAAGAAAGAAAGAAAGAAAGAAAGAAAGAAAGAAAGAAAGAAAGAAAGAAAGAAAGAAAGAAAGAAAAAGAAAGAGGCAGGCTGGAGGGGAAGTATTGTCAGCACAGCTATGAACATGGCCCCTGGACAATGAAAATACCTGTTGACTGGCCTCTTTGACTCACATTTTGTTTCCTTTCAATCTTATCTCCCTAGACAGCAGAGTTCCTTCTAACTCTGAGCTGTTCATCTCAACTTTAAGACACCTCTCAAAAGAGCACGCAAGACCTTGATTGTGTGCCTCATAGACCCTAATTGCACCATCCCTTTTATCCCTACTGATTTTTGCATTCCATTCCCTTCCCTTTCTTTCCCCTTCCCTTCCCTCCCCTCCCCTCCCTTTCCTTTCCCTTCCCTTTCCTTCCCCTTTTCTTCCCTTCCCTTCTCTTCCTTTTCTTTCATTCTCCTCTCCTCTCCTCTCCTCACCTCTCCTCCCCTCTCCTCTCCTCTCCTTTCCTTCTCCTCCTCCCCCCCCCCCCCATATTGTATGACTACTGATGTTCCAGCAAATGTGCTGAATGTGCTCAGGAACATTCCTGTTCTTTTCTTTTCCTGGATTCTGGTTTTGAAAACACTCAGGTTATACACATTTATTAAGCTCTATGTTCCAGACCCTTGAAATGATTTATTTTTAATAGCACTTTATACAAATCATGTCATATCATCTTGACATCTGGAGGTTGAAATTGAAATCATCATTTTACAATTGAGGGAACGGAGCCATGGAGAAATGGGCTGATTCTCTCTGACATCCTTTGCCTTCTAAGTAGTAGTTAGGAGTTGAATCCAAAGAGAGCACTTCTGAAGCTTATACTGCTAATAAAGATAGTAGAATGACTTTTCAAATCAGAGGGCTAAGATTAATTTGTTTGGTTATTTCTGATAGTAAGAAGAGTCCCAGAATTGAAAAATCACCTGTCAACTTTCAATATGATGGCCTGAAAAATGAAGAATTATTGCAAATAAATGCAGGAGCAAGTTAGGTTAAAGTTGAATTGCATATCTTTTTTTTAAGCAAGGTAGGTATTTTGGCACCTAATTCACTTTGTTCTTAGGTGTCCTTTCAACATAGGTCTATGTCTCTGAAGAGAACTCTCTCCCAAGAAACTTTCCTATCAAACTTGAAGAAAAACAACAGACTCAGGCTTCTGAGGTAAATTCAAAAACATTCTTACCATGAAACCTGCAGTTCCAATGCCGACAATTCCAATGAGCTGAAGTTTCACGCTGATTACAGACTCGATTTCATCAATGCAGTTCTGTTTTGGGAGGAAAATAAGTATCAGCAATAACAACATGAAAATCATACCCTACTTAACCCTCTACCGATAATTCTGTGAGAGCTAATCCTCACCAGCTTTAGCTCATATTAAACCCACTCCTTCATATTAGCATCGATTGTCCAATTTAGAGCAAACGTGTAGTTTGAAGGGAAAATGTAGCATCTTCTTATTTTACTGAATTTTTCTCTTTTAGGCCAATGACTACTTCATAGGCATAATACCTGGTTGAAGAACACTATTCTAAGGTATTTGTAAACTTGGAGTTACTTCTTACTTGCAGCACAAGAAAATAAAAAATATACCTTTATAATAATAACTCCATGCTTTCCTATGATCATTCATTTTTTTTTTACAGACTTGATTCAATTAACTAGACAAAGTAGTTATGGTATTAGGTAACCTAATGTCTATACAAAATGTCTATACAAGTTCAAATGAGACAAAGAAAGTCAAGATTTGGGAGCTAGAGGACCATTCCCTCCCCAGCCCTCCCTTCCATGGCTGGTTGTCATGCATCCTGATCTATTCAACTGTGGCCTTATTGACCTGTAAGGCAGATCCAAGAACCTATGTATGTGTGTGGTAGGTTGGGGAAGGAGCAGGAGAGATGACTTGGAATCACAATTCATTCCTCATATTTCATGGAAGTCTAGAGTGTCGAAGCAAATTTCAGCCTTCGGATCCTTTAACCGAACCCTACCCAGCTTCCTGTGCTTTTCTCAGAAGCTCTAGGAATGCTGTACAGTGTTCTCAGGTCTCTTCTCGGTCTCCACTTTTCAATTCTGAGATCTACTTTTTCAGACATGATATTGGCATCATGAATATGGGGTAATAAGACATGGTGGCCTTTGCCTTGAGGAGACAATCTAGATCCCTACTCCACTCCTTCCCACTTATAAAACAGTGGTAAAAGTTTTGAGAACCGCTGCTCTAGATTGTGGCTACCTGAGTTGAGAGCGAGGAATGGTTTCAATCTTTGGAGTTCTTCCAACCTTCCTCTTTCTCACCTGCAAAATAAACTAGAAATTAAGGACCCTCATTCTTTTCTCTCCTAACGGTCCAAGCCAGGGCCTCACTTTTCTCTGTTAAAATTTAGACCCAAAGAGACTTTGGAGCTTGGAGAGATAGTACAGTAGGTGGGGTGCTTGCCTTGTACCCAGCTGACCTGCTCTACAGCCCATATGGTTCCCTGAGCACAACTCAATAATTCCCGAGTCCAGAGCCAGGGGTAACCCCAGAGCAGCACCAGATGTGTGACAAAACTGACCCCCCCACAAATAAAGTTGATCTGATCTCTTCTACCCACTTTTCATGAAAACACAGAACCCAAACTGCAATAAAGAAAGCTTGAGTCTTGGGCTCAATTATCAGTTTAAAAAATATTTAGCACCTTTGCTGGCTCATTCCCTCTTTTCTCCTCTGGGCCCTTGTGTTATGAGCTATCATCTTTCCTGTCTATACAGTTACTTCTTTATGTACATGCCACTGACCAGGTAACATCACACTCAATGTTTTAGTCCAAAATAGTAAGATAAAAATTCCCTTGTAGGTGCTGGGGAAGGGGTCGCAGAGGGAAAGGAAAGGACTTGGGATATCAGTGAAAGTAGGCATCCTGATGATGGTACGAGTATAAAAATATCATACTATTGTCAAATGACATATGGAAATAAATAATGAAAACAATTGTTTTAAAAAGGAGTGTGGGAGGAGGAAAATGGATGGCATTGGTGATGGGAATGTTGCACTGGTGAAGGAGGGGGTGTTCTGTGTTTTTTCTAATATAACTAAAACCCAACTACAAATATGTTTGTAATCATGGTGCTTAAATAGATATTTATTAGCAAAAATAAAAACAGTGGTGGTGTTCACTGCTTTGGGAGTTACTATTTTTGTAGCCCTAGAATAACAACATATATTACTTACTGAGATGTTGCTGTTACAGGGCCCTCATGGTGCTACAGTAGAGAAATTCGAGATTAACCACCACATGGACCCATTTTTCTCAGACAGAAGTAATCTAAGTAGAGAACCTCACCTTATATTCTTGCAGCTCCTTTGGGCATAGGGATTGGACGTGCTTAGAAGTCTCTTTTCCACAGCACTGAAACTAGATTCAGGAAAGAGCGTTTAGCACAAGGAAGGGCAAAGCAACTGCCTTGTTGGGCTTCCAGGCTGGGCTCGGGGTATCAAATAAACAAAGTAGTCCCTACGTTTCTGTTACATCTGCCGATGCAACCCAAAGTACCATTTCTGGAAAGATTGAAGAGTCATATCTATGTGCTGGAAGAATAAACACATAACATTTCGAGAGTCATGTGGATTTTACAATGGGAAGTGACTCTTGCCAGGCAAAGAAACTAATAGACAGTGATTGTGAAACTTTGACTTTTACACAGGCTTAGAGTTTTTAGATTCCTTTCTTTCAGACTGGATTAAATAGCTAATGTCTTGACTCTCATAAAACTTTAGCTAGTCAGGGGCCGGGAGCAGTGGTGTAGGTGGTAGGGCATTTGCCTTGCATGCACTAACCTAGGACGGATCATGGCTTAATCCCCTGGCATCCCATACAAGCCCTCAAACCAGGAGCGATTTCTGAGTGCATAGCCAGGAGTAACCCTTGAGCGTCACAGATGTGGCCCCAAAACAAAAACAAATGGGACAGAGAGAAGTGGCCACAATACACCACAGGAACTGTAATCCAGAGCTTGAAGTTTGGTCAGCAAACAGTTGTCTTGTCTTAAGTTTGTTCCTCAGAGACAGAGGTTTGTATATTGTCTGGTATCCCAGGGGCAGTAAAAGTTGAGCAAGATTAACAATTTACACTTTCTAGGACATTTCTGTGACAGACCAGACCTGGGCTACCTGAAAATACTTAGCCCAAGAGTTCAAATAATTCTCAGGTCACAGTGGTTAAAAACATGAGGTCAACTCTGGCCTGGCCCATCTACCTGAAGGCCAACACACTCCACAGGAGAAAGGGAGCTTGGCTGGCTCACAAACTTTCATTGCATAAAAGAATGAGGAGAAATGCAGAGAAGTGAGTGCTAAAGTCTACAAAATTTGGATCTGTGGTGCTGCCATTTCTAGAAAAGAGCATTTCTAAACTCGGAAATTCCAGTTTTCTGTCACACCAGGAAGCTGCCCCTAGAGAAAGAAGAATACTCATTTGGGCTGTGTTCTCTTGGTTCTTGGTCAAATTCTTGTGTCTCCTTGGGACACAAATCCTGACTTTTATTAGGAACTCCCTATGTTAGCCCTCTTTCTCTTTTTGTTTATACAGCATAACGGACATAAATTATGGTTTCCATGAAGCTGAAAAATGACACTGTCTTTTGGTTTTAATAATTTTTTTAAACTTTATTGATTGATCGATTGATTTTTTGGGCCACATCTGGTGGCACTCAAGGATTACTCCTGGCTTTGCACTCAGAAATTGCCCCTGGCAGGCTAGAGGACCGTATGGGATGCTGGGAATCGAACTGGGTCCCTTCCGGATCGGCCACATGTAAGGCTGTGCTCTCTCTCTGGCCCATGGTTTCAATGATTTTATTCTTTTTTTTTTTTTTTTTTTTTTTTTTTTTTTTTTTTTTTTTTTTGGTTTTTGGGCCACACCCGGCGGTGCTCAGGGCTTACTCCTGGCTGTCTGCTCAGAAATAGCTCCTGGCAGGCACGGGGGACCATATGGGACACCGGGATTCGAACCAACCACCTTTGGTCCTGGATCGGCTGCTTGCAAGGCAAACGCCGCTGAGCTATCTCTCCGGGCCCGTAATGATTTTATTCTTATTTTCAGTCCAGGTAATTAGAGAAAATCTGGTTCCCCACAATTATATAAATATAATATATAAATTTCCCACATATATAAATATGTGTTTAGTGGTAGTGCTGAGGATTGAACCCTGGGCCTTACACCTGCATGAGCTTTGCCACTATGTTATAAGTATCTTTTTTTTTTTCCTTCGGTTTTTGGGTCACACCCGGCAGTGCTCAGGGGTTACTCCTGGCTCTAAGCTCAGAAATCGCTCCAGGCAGGCTCAGGGGACCATATGGGATGCTGGGATTGGAACCGCTGTTCTTCTGCATGCAAGGCAATGCCTTACCTCCATGCTATCTCTCCGGCCCCAGCTACAAGCATCTTTAGAAGGCAAGATTTTAAAGAAGATGGCAGGTCACTTACTGTTGAATGGAAGGTTATGAGCGTCCCATTTCCCTTTCCTCTGTCCTTCAGGTAACTGTTATATGCCTCTTCATACATGGTCTGAACATGTCGTATAGCCTGCAAAAATATGAGGAATACCGAGAAGATGGTGAGTTGGAACGTCTAAATGTTCTCTTTTAACCAGGAAAAAATCTGTCCTCTTCCTTAACCTTCAAAAATTGCTCCCCTTGCTCCCAACCCTGTATTTTAAGACATTTTTTCTCAGGGCTGGGGTGATAGCATAGTGGAAGGGCCTTTGCTTTGCATGTGGTTGATCTGGGGCAGACCTAGGTTCAAGCCCCGACATCCCATGTGGTCCCCTGAGCCTGCCGGGAATGATTTCTGAGTGCAGAGCCAGGAATAATGAATGCTTGAGCGCCACCAGGTGTGGCCCCAAAACCAAAACAAACAAACAAAAATGGTCTCACTTGGAAGAGATTCTACAATTCTGTTGAGAACTGAAGGCTAGACTAAATGAGAATAATTTTCATGAATAAAAATGATTTTTTTTTTTTGGTTTTGGTTTTTGGGTCACACCCGACAGCACTCAGGGGTTACTCCTGGCTCCATGCTCAGAAATCGCTCCTGGCAGGCTTGGGGGACCATATGGGATGCTGGGATTCGAACCAATGACCTTCTGCATGAAAGGCAAATGCCTTATCTCCATGCTATCTCTCCAGCCCAGTGAGAATGATTTTAATAGCCCATCATTTGGGCCCCAGAACTTCTGATACACAGCCAAGTCAGGGTATTGTTTTGTTTGGGGGACTATTTGGCTGTACCTAGTGGTAATTTGGGCTTATTCCTGGCTCTGTGCTCAGGGCTCACTCTTGGTAGGACTTGGGGGACTATGTATGAAGCAAGCGATCAAACCTGGGTCAGCAGTGCACAAGGCAAGAGCCCTACCCACTGTACTATTGTTCTGGCCCTAAGAAGAATTGTTTTTGCATTTAAATAGCATATTAAACATAAAAATTCTTTTTCCTAGTAGAAATACATGGAGTCACAAACTCACAGAGGTTGTAAGAAGTTGTAAATTTATATTTTACTAATATAAGCAACTACTTCAGAAATGTTCCACAGAAGGTGATATGACTTAGGCTATGTGTTTACTACACCTCTAGCTATCGATATTTATAGTTTTGTCTGTGCTCAGAGCTATTTTATTATTTTGTTATACTAGAGATTGAAATCAAGGTCTCACCTATATGAGACACGTGCTCTGTCACTGAGACATATGCCTGTCTCTACATGTTTACTATTTTAGAAAATCTAAAATAAGTTCATTGACACAAGATAAACGACACATACAAAATCATGTGACTCCAGATTCCATTATTTTGAGGCCAGAGTGATATCACAGTGATTGCATATAGCTGACCTGTGTTTAATTCCTAGCATTCCATATAGTTCCCCGAGCCTGCCAGGAGTGATTTCTGAGCTAAGAGCCAGGAGTAACCCCTGACTACTGGGGGTTGTGCTCTACCCCCCAAAAAGAAAAAGCTTCAAGTCTTTGTTCTTTTTCTTTTCACTGTTCTTCTAAAAACCTCCATTCTCGGGGCCAGAGCGGTGGCACAAGTGGTAGGGTGTCTGCCTTGCATGCACTAACTTAGGATGGACCTTGGCTCAATCCCCTGGTGTCCCATATGGTCCCTCAAGCCAGGAGTGATGTCTGAGCACATAGCCAGGAATAACCCCTGAGCATCACCAGGTGTGGCCCCAAAACAAAACAAAAGGCTCCATTCTCTGGGTTCTTCTGATAAGCTACTCTGAATGCCTGCAGCCACAAAACAAGTCAAAGAAAGTGGTATTGAGACTAGAGTAACAGTACTTTTGCCTTGCATGAAGTCAACCTGAGTTCGATCTGCAGCACTCCATTTGGTCCTCAGAGCATCATGAGGAGTAAGGCCTAAATGCAGAGCCAGGAGTAAGCCTTGGCCAATGTCAGATGTGGCCACAAATGAAAGCCAAACAAAACAAAAAAGCTAGTATCACCAGAATACCTGACAAGTCACAAGGACAAATGAGGGTCCCATATAGATTAGAACGTACCATTCTTTCCCATAACTGTTTCTCTTGTGTATTGTTAAATCCTGATGCCACTACAAATGGAGAAAATAAAATCCTTTTCTGGGCACATATGCTCCCTGGGCCCATGAACATGGTCCTCATATGAACATGTCCTCTTGACATATATGAACATCATATGAACATCGCCCTCTTGAGATATGTACCCTCCTACTTTCATGCTATGTTATAGCAGGACTCTCTTCACCTTTGGTGAAGCCCTCCTTCTCTCTGGAGCATGTTATTCTCCCTTTCTTATCTGATCTCACCTTTCTCAGAATTTCCAAATAAAACCTGTTTTGGGGGCTGGAGCGATGGCATAGCAGTAGTGTGTTTGCCTTGCATGCAGCTGACCCAGGATGGACAGACTGTGGTTTGATCCCCCAGGGTCCCATATGGTCCCCCATATGAGTGCATAGAGAGGAGTAATCCCTGAGCATGTGTGGCTCCTCCAGAAAAAAACCCTCCATTTTAATTAAAAATAAAATCCTTTTCTTTTACAATAATTGACTCTTGCAAATAAGGAAACAGCACTCCTGCTCATAAATGCTCAGTTCCATTTCCTAGGTTAGGAAATTCTGCATCAAGGACAACTGTGGTTAGATTTGCTATTACATCATATGGGTACCAACAGTCTGTAAACTCTCTGTTTACATAAAGAAAACACTTCGACCATCGCACAAAAATCATAAGTAATTATTACTTACTACATCCTTGCCTATAAAGGCAAATACCCCAGTGGTTACTTCAGCAGCAAATATCACTAGGAGGCAGGTGAAAAACTGGAGGAGAGAAGACACCAATGGAATAAATTTAATACTGCTTCAATAAACTTAGCCTCTAAAAATCTAATGTCATTTGAAATCATTATATGACAATATATATGACTAGCTATCTGCACTAGTCCTTAGTGCCGGGTGATAATACATAAGATAAGATTTCAATGTTCTTGCTATCAAGAACCTCAAATGAAAACTAATTGGAGACAAAGTCAAACAGTGAAGAAAGCAAATAACTCAGGGCATTTAAAAGCTGCTCTTTGAGCATATGTTTTCAGAGAATACAAAGCTATCAAAAATGCCAACAAAGAGGAAGTGGGGTGAGCCCTGAGCTAGGGAAAGTATGACCTAAGTCTTCTAGCCTGGAAGGCTTCTCTGAGGAGGTGAGAGAGGAGGGAATGAGAGGTGGTATCTTGCTGAACAGGGTTTGCTCTGATCAAACAAATGCAGTCACAGATAGGATTTGAGGAAGAGAGAGATAGAGACGGACACAATTACAAAGACAGACACAGAAAAACAGAGACAGGGAGAGAGAGGGTGAGAAGAGGAAAGACATGCACAGAAGCTCAGAGACAGATCAGTGGATAAAGAGAGAAAGAGAAATAAGGAGAAAGATTGAAAGAGAGAATGAGAGAGGAAGGGAAAGAGAGAACAGGGGAGAAAGAGAGAGAGAGAGTTACAAACTAGCTCTACAGTGATGCACGCAGAGGGAAGATATCCAGTGGGGCCTTCTGGTGAAATATTCCTTGGGAAATATTAAAGTTTCTTTTGTCATTATGGGACAGATAAGAGAAAGACCCATTCTCTGGTCCTGATCCCTGGTCCCCAACTTACGGATCCAAGCACACATTGGGACTCCCTCATGGCCCCACAGCAGCCGAAGAGCCCCACTGCCATCATCAGGGCCCCGGCTCCAACCAGCACGTAGAGCCCTGTGGGGAGAGACAGAAAGCCACTGATACATTAAGCACCCCAACCCACACTGGAGTAGGGATGCAGCGAGAGCAAAGAGAGTGGTAGCTTAGAGAGGTACATATTCTTCGTCATGACCCCCCATAGCTCATGCTTCCCCATTTCTCTTTGCAAATGTATGTGTACTCTCTCTCTCTCTCTCTCTCTCTCTCTCTCTCTCTCTCTCTCTCTCTCTCTCTCACACACACACACACACACACACACACACACAGAGCCCAAAGTTGTTTCTTATTTGGTTTTGTTTTGGTTATTTTTTGTTGTTGTTACTTGGTGACAGGGCAGGGACACACCTGGTGATGTTCAAGACACATTGGCTCTGCACTCAAGAATTTCTCCTAGAGGGACCAGAGAGATAGCACAGTGGTAGGGTATTTGCCTTGCACGCAGCTGATCCAGGATCGATGGTGGTTCAAATCCTGGCATCCCCTGTGGTCCCCCGAGCCAGCCAGGGGGTAATTTCTGAGTGCAGAGCATGGAGTAACACCAGAGTGCAACTGTATATGATCCCAAAACAAAACAAACAAAAAAATTTTTTTTTTCCTGGCAAGCTCAGGAAACCATAAGAACTGCTGAGGATTAAACCTGGCCAGCCACTTGCAAGGCCCTGCCCACTCTTTGTATTATTGCTCCAGTACTATTCCTTCATTTTGGGCTGTGACTCCACATGGGGTCTTAAAACTGATTGGGTGGGTGCACAAATTTTTGTTTTAAATTTATGATTTAATAGCACTAGATGTTTTCAAGCAAACACCACAGCAATTAGCCAAGAGGGTTTCCAGTAAATCACAAACCTTAGAACAATATCCTAACATTGGACTAGGGAGCTTGTCTTTCAGAGAATAGTTCATGAGGGGAGGGGATACAGAGAATAATTGGAGGGCCGGAGAGAGAACACAGTGGTTAAGGCGCTTGCCTTTCATGCCACTAACTCTGTCCACCCCTGGCATTGCTTTTGGTGCCTGCGCACTATCAGGAGCAATCCCTGAACACAGAACCAGGAATGTCCCTTGAGTACAGCCTGGTATGTATCATCTCCTTTTCTCCATCCCCATAACATTTTTTTGTTTAATAAAAGAATATAATTTATGAAGATAATAACACCAACTATTTTTACTGTGTTCCTGCTCTAAGAACCCAGAGTTTCATTCACAAGAGGCCATCATAATATCCATTATTTTAGGCACAGGAATTGGGCAGTCAAAAGTGAAGCAATTTATTCAAGGTCCCCGAGCTGGGACAAAACGTATTTCTCCCCCAAACAAAAACACTTCTGGCCACCACCCTATCCTGTTCCAACCACTCAGTCTGAACTCAGGGATTTTACTGATTTCCCCCAGGCAAGCCCCAGAGCAGAGAAGGAAAAGGGAAAAATGTACTTGTTCAAAAAGAATCAAGCCAAGCCTTTTCTTATTTCCTTTATGATCCTGAGATAAGTCAGAACACAATACATTCCTGGCACTTGTCTTAGAACTAATAGCCACGGTTGGACATTTGATCTGTTATTCCTATGAGTCACAGAGCGGGTGGGGAGCTGGTAGCCTGACCTGCGTGGGTGTTGGGGGCCTCTGTGACCCTTTGGGGTGCTGTTGCTGATTTGTGAGCAGGTACCTGCTCCTCGACCTATGGCAGCTGGAGCAGAAGAGTTCCCTTTCTGCATTTTCTTCTCCGGGCCTGCAGGTGGCGGTCACAGACCTGCCTCTTGAATAGGGCAGGTCCTTTCTGGTCAGTCAACCAGGCTACTTCCTCCCTTTGCCTTTGCTTTAAAAGAATCATTTCACAAGGAGTAGATGTCGTTATGAGAAAAAGGAAAAGTAGTATTAAAAATACTATTGTTGGCTCCTTGATCTAAACATCTTATTGTTTAAATTTCTTCTTCTTCTTCTTCTTCTTCTTCTTCTTCTTCTTCTTCTTCTTCTTCTTCTTCTTCTTCTTCTTCTTCTTCTTCTTCTTCTTCTTCTTCTTCTTCTCCTTCTCCTTCTCCTTCTCCTTCTCCTTCTCCTTCTCCTTCTCCTTCTCCTTCTCCTTCTTCTTCTTCTTCTTCTTCTTCTTCTTCTTCTTCTTCTTCTTCTTCTTCTTTTCTTCTTCTTCTGTTCTTCTTCTTCTTCTTCTTCTTCTTCTTCTTCTCTTCTTCTTCTGTTCTTCTTCTTCTTCTTCTTCTTCTTCTTCTTCTTCTGTTCTTCTTCCTCCTCCTCTTCCTCCTCCTTTCTTCTCCTCTTTCTCCTCCTCCTCCTATCACTGTGCTATCCCTCCGGCCTCTCCAATTCATTTTTCTCTGTAGATTGACCAGGCCCCAAACATCCTACCTAAAAGATGCCAGTACGGGGCAGGACTTTGCATCAGTGTTTTGTGGGCAGGGGATAAAGAAGTTGCTCATCAAATCTGACCTTCCAGGTGAGTTGGATGAGATCATCCGGCTTTGCTGAGGGGATCCATGTGAATACATCTCAGTAAATACCTACTGAGTCATGGTGGGGTTGATGTCAAATGCAGCAGTGAAGATGTGTCCACATAAATATGAAAAAGGGGGTGCAGAGGGACTGGGGTTCAGGAGAGTGTTCAAGGAAGCTAAGCTATAGATAGCAACCAGAAGCTATGGAGTACAAGAACATTTTCCAAGAAAATCTGTTCATTCAGACAAGATTCCTTTTCTTTTGGTTTTGTTTTGACCTTGTTTTTTTGGCTCTGCTATGCAGAGCAGTAACTCCTGGCTCTGTACTTGGTTATCATTCCTGGTGGGCTCAGAGGATCATACAGACGCTAAGGTTTAAACCTGGGTTGGCCTCATGCAAGGCAAGCAAGCGTCTCACCCCTGTGCTACTGCTCTGGATTTAGATTCCCTTTGTTTAGATCAGAGTTCTAGGGTTCAAAGCAAAACACCCAAAACTGCTCTAGAAGCTACAACCCCTAAAGCTTCTCTCAGCAAACCTGTTTGCATGTCTTTGAGCCTTGTGACCAGGACCGTAAGAACACTGTGTAGATATTAAGGGAAACACAAGGAATCTGACAAGCCACCAAATTTCTTGGCCCCATTGAAGTTAGTTCTAAGTTGGGTTATAATTCTCTCCTGCTCTCCTAAAGCCATCCATGACCTCTAAGGATTCCTCACTTCTCTTATCTGCCTCCCCCCAAAGTAATTGAAGGGATCAATGAAATGATAGCTACATTTCCTTCCCAGAGAGTTTCTTAGAGTCCTCATGTTCTCTCAGCGAGCCCATATAGGAAATGTCTGACCTATATCCAAGCTTTCCAGGGTTCTTGAGTCCAACACCCCTAATATAACAAAGAGAAAAAACACTTTGAAGTTGTATTTTGATTACTAAGTGGGGCCCTTGTAATGCCAGTGATCTCTCAGTGATGAGTACTCTAAACTGATACTCTAATGTTCTTAGGTCAGAGTCTCTTATTTTAGGCCAATCACTTTATTGCGACAGCCATGGATAAGGCAGAAATTTAGAAGCCTTGTCTGCATCAATTCATCTAAAAATGTTTGCTTCCACTCACAATACCATGACAATGTTAATGAGTGAGAGAAGTAGAATGCCTGTCTTGAATACAGGCAGGGGTTGGGGAGGAGGGAGATGGGGGTCACTGGTGGTGGGAATGTGGCACTGGTCAGGGGGGTGGTCTGTTTATGACTGAAACCCAACTACAATCATGCTTGTAATCATGGTGCTTAAATAAAGATTTAAAAAACAAACAAAAAATGTTTACTTCCTTTGAGATTGGATATCAATTCCAGGGGCTCTCTGGCAGTAGATGGTTTTATTGGCCCACCTAATGATCATTTTTTACCTAAGAATATCTTTTTCTGGGCCTAGAGAGAATATAAGGGATAAGGCACTTTTCTTGCACATGGCTAACTCAGGGGATATCCCTGGCACCCAATATGGGCCCCATAGCTCAACTAGGTGTGATTCCTGAAGCACAGAGCGAGGAGCAAGTCCTGTTCCTACCACCAAATATGGCCCAAACCCATCCCTACATCCAATAATTTTTCTGTGATGGTGTGACTCTTCCTCCCAGATTTCCTTGGCTGCATATGACCTAGAATATTAATAATATGGGATTTCATAAGGAGCTGAGTTCTGGACAAATAAGCTAGAGTTATGGGCACGGAAGAGTTGTCAACTATACTTTAAGGGCTACACTGGTCACAGAATCATAGAGCCAGCAACAAGAGTAGCTGCTCTCAGGTGTGTAAACTCTGTACTGTACAGCAGCAGTGTGCTCTGTGTAACATCTGTGCTATGCAATCTGCTCTGTGTAGTGTCTGTGCTATGTCGCTTCTGTGCCAGGCAGCGTCTGCTCTGCATAGCAGCTGCTCTTTGCAGTGTCTGTGCCAAGTACATGGCAGGCACCATCATGGCCACCTGCAGCCTGCAAAGCCTCAGTGCTCATTCTCTCATCTCACTGTGTGGTTCTTTCCTGCTCCCATTCTCCAGGGGAAGACTGACGTCTTTCTCAGCCCATCCTCAGTAAAGCACTAATGACAGCGACAGCTACTGTGGACCAAGGGCTCTACACAACAGGCATAGCCCAGAAATCTGCAGCAAGGTTGGTTTTGTGAAAACTGGACTCATAGCTCGTCACTGAAAGAATTGACACAAGAGAAATGCAAAGCTAGTGAGGGGAAAACTGAATTGGACACAGATCCACTACGCCAGCCCCACTTTAACACCCCTGAACCATGCAGTTTGCAACTATAGCAGCAGTGCTTAGAAAAATGATGACTCAGGGGCCGGAGAGATAGCATGGAGGTAAGGCGTTTGCCTCTCATGCAGGAGGTCATCGGTTCGAATCCCGGCGTCCCATATATGGTCCTCCCGTGCCTGCCAGGAGCAATTTCTGAGCCTGGAGCCAGGAATAACCCCTGAGCACTGCCGGGTGTGACCCAAAAACCACAAAAAAAAAAAAAAAAAAAAAAAAAAAAAAAAAAAAAAAAAAAAAAAAAAAAAAGAAAAATGATGACTCAGCTAACAACTTGCTAATTATGTACCATATAGACTCAAGTTCGAGTATAAGCCGAGTTTTTTTCTGGCACAAAATATGTGCTGAAAAACCCAAACTCGGCTTATACTTGGGTCATACTGGTTATTTGATTCGGTGCGCACACACCGAATCCAATGCGCCTAGTCTCCAGTTGTCTTCTGCCATCTGCTGGAAACCCCCCCCCCCCCCCCCCCCCCCCCAGTGCTTCAGCTCAGTCGCCAAGTCGCTACTGAGCTGAAGAGGTAGGCGGCTGAACTGAACTGGATACCTCTGAGTTATCTGACCCATAATATTCAATGGCACATTTAATTAAGTGGAAAACCCATTTAAGGCAGTAAAGTCGTGTAAATAAATGTTTATAAATCTTGAATCCTTCTAATCAGGGGTTTTGGAGTAAAAGGATTCAGGATTTTTAACCATTTATTTGCAATGCTGACCGTCTTAAATGGTTTATTCACTTTATTAAAGTTGCCCTTGAATACTATGGGTTAATGTGGTATGTTATGGTGTACAGTGTATCAAACAATCCTGTATTGTAAATGTAATCATGTATTTATTTATTTACTGATTCCTCAATTACTGTCATTGTTTTGGGCATATATATTTATCATTTTTCTTTTTTCTTTTAAATATGGAACACTTCACGAATTTGCGTGTCATCCTTGCGCAGGGGCCATGCTAATCTTCTCTGTATCGTTCCAATTTTAGTATATGTGCTGCCGAAGCGAGCACTATATATATTTATTTTTGAAAATTTACCAGTGGCTGCTGCATTTTCCACCTTGACTTATACTCGAGTCACTACGTTTCCCCAGTTTTTAGAGTAAAATTAGGAAGGTTGGCTTATACTTGGGTCAGTTTATACTCGAGTATATACGGTAATTAATCCATTCCAGAAAGGTTCCTTTTCTCTTTCTTTTAGAAAAATGCCCTAAGGCTTCAATGGATGACTTCTGGGTTTTCCTGTTACTCTAGGATGCCCATGTCTGCATTGAGAAAACTAATCTTTGATCTCAGTGTGATTGTTTGTCAACTTCTTGTCGCAATATGATGGAGAGGGGGCTAGAAAGCGGTAATTCAGAGGGTAGAACACTTGTCTTGCCTGCTGCCAACCTGGGTTTGATCCCCAGCAACCCATATCATTCTTCAAGACTGTCAGGATTGGGCCCGGAGAGATAGCACAGCGGCGTTTGCCTTGCAAGCAGCCGATCCAGGACCAAAGGTGGTTGGTTCGAATCCTGGTGTCCCATAGGGTCCCCCGTGCCTGCCAGGAGCTATTTCTGAGCAGACAGCCAGGAGGAACCCCTGAGCACTGCCGGGTGTGGCCCCCCCCAAAAAAAATGTCAGGATTGATCCTTAAGTACAGATCCAGGAGGAAACCCTGAGAAATCCTAGGTATAACCCCCTAATCTCCCTCCCACAGAAAAAGTTCTGGAAAAAATGATTTCTGCCATGCCAGTAACACCACCTTTGAGTTCTGCAGTTTTGACTCAAAGATACAACTAAAAAGTAAGAAGGCAAAAAAACAAACTCAGCACCAGAGAGAGTCAATACTTTGAAAAAGGCCAGCCAGAACTTCATTACTGTTCAGCCCTGGAATATGTTCCTTCCACAGAACCTTCTAATTGCAGGTCCTGCCAGGTTCCCCAAAATGAGCGCCCAGGAAGGTTCAGTCTAGCTCTGCCAAGGGTCCTCGCCAGCCAAGCGCTGTTGTTTGTGTCGGCAACACTCGCCTGGAGAAACCTACTCATGTCCCGTGCTCACAGACATGATTTCATGGGCTTCCTTCTGACTCCCCAATGCGGGGTCACCCCCATTGTACTCCTAGAAAGAACAGCCAAGTGCCCTTCTGTCTCAGAGGCTTTCCCCAAGCCCTGTTGTTAACAGGAAGTTGCAGGGAGCAGATGGTATGATTTGGGAGACTTGGGGGGGGGGGTGTCACAGAACCTTGGCCTATCAACAGAGCATAGAGTCAGTGTAAGTTTGCCAGGTTCTCTTTGCACCCTCAGCCATCATGGGCCACACACTGGCCAGACACTGGCTCAGTTTGCAAAGGCAGGACTTTTTTGAGAAAGGCCCAGGTTTCCTGTCTTCATTCCCAAATGTCCTCACAGCAGGGTCCTCTCCACACTCTCCTCTTGGGGTGAGATAAATCAAGTCTGATCTTAATCACAGGAAGAACCAAGGAAACCTCAAGGAAAAGGATTTCCTTCACTGATCTTGGCTGACATCTGCCTAGGACTGGGGGCGAAACCACATGTCTTTGTGGTCCATTTCCAACATGGGACTCTGGGTCAAGAAGCTGTGTGTGTTTTTTTTTTAAGAGCCCTTGAATGTGCCAAGGCTGTTTCCCATCACGGTTTCACAAGGGGATATAGGAGTTTAATGGATGGATTATTCTTCCTCCATCCTTTCTTTCCTCCTTCCTTCCTCCCTCCCTGCCTTCCCTCTCATTCCTTCCCTCTCTCCCTTCTTTCTTACCTTCCCTACCTCCCTCCTCCTTTCCATCCTCCCCCTCCCTCCTTCCTTCCATCTTCCCTTCTCTCCCCCTTCCTTCCTTCCTTCCTTCCTTCCTTCCTTCCTTCCTTCCTTCCTTCCTTCCTTCCTTCCTTCCTTCCTTCCTTCCTTCCTTCCTTCCTTCCTTCCTTCCTTCCTTCCTTCCTTCCTTCCTTCCTGGAAACTTAATAAGAAATTAACAATCAATTTCTGTGAATGTGTACACTGCACTTTCTATTTAGAATACAAGGAAAACACACTGATTTTTAAAGGAATTTATACTACTGCCACCATCCAGAGCCACTGAAACACAAGAAACAAATCCAGAGTTCTGTCTGTGTGCCATCAGGAAGGAAGACCTAGTAGAGAGGATTGCCTAGGCCCCTGGTTTCATCCTCTGGTCCTTCCTTTGTCTTAAGCTCAGGTTCTAGGGGACTCTACTTTCCATAACATGTAGCACTGGCCAAGATCATCTTCACTGCCTGCCCCAAAGCTGTGAGAAGGGTAGCTAGGGATGTAGAGATGGAGGCTGACAAACCCACACCAGTTTCCCAGACCCAACAGCAAACACGGAAGCAGGTTCTACTTTATAAATGATTGATATGCTGGTCCAGAACTCATATCCTCTTTTTTTTTTTTTGGGGGGGGAGTAATTTTTGGGTCACACCTGGCAATGCTCAGGAGTTACTCCTGGCTCTATGCTCAGAAATCACTCCTAGCAGGCTCAGGGGACCATATGGAATGCCGGTATTCAAACCACTGACCTTCTGTATGCAAGGCAAATGCCTTACCTCCATGCTATCTGTCCAGCCCATATCCTCTTCTTTATCAGGAAAGTGACTTCAAGCCACTGTGGTCTGAGATGATAAACTTCCCTCAAGTTCCGAGGCAGGTATAAAGCCCAGGTATCAGTCAAATAGCCAGTTCTGGGAGCTAGCCACGAGGACTAGTTTGGTAATGGCCCTGGGTTCCAAAATTGATGAGTGAGAGTGAAGTTCACAGCATTGGGTTCATGACCAGGTATTTAGGGTAATGGGCCTGGAGCTTTGGGAAGCCATTCTGTCCTGTCCAGAGGTCTTCTCAAAAATGCAGCCTAAGAAGGGCAGAGCTCAGAGTTTGTTGACTAGATGCCAGATCATTTGTTTTCTTGAGACCAACACCAGTCCTGGACTTAGTACCTCCTGGCCCAAATGTTTCTGTTTTACTTAAGACAGAGTTTACGTCAAGGGCCAGACAGACAGTGCAGCATTAAGGTGCATATCCTGCATATGGCCAACCTGCGTTCTCTCTGTGGCACCAAATGGTCCCCCTAACACTGCCAGTTGGGTGCAGTTCAGAAGCTACCTAAGCGTCTCTGGAATGACTTAGGTAATCCCTGGCACATTCGTTCCAGAGAGCAGCACCCCCATGTACTCAGGCTCTCACTCTAAGCCACCAGCCTGGTTGGCTGAGTAGTACTCATGGGGCAACCAGCCCCCCTGAGCAGTGTTTGCGAGCTCTCAATCCCCTGCCCAAAGACAGTTTGAACCAGGTTTCTATAAGTCAGTTAAAAGACTAAATAAAAGGGCTGGAGAAATAGCACAGAGGTAGAGCATTCACCTTGCACGTGGCCAACCCAAGACAGATGGAGGTTTGATTCCTGGCATCCTGTATGGTCCCTGAGCCTGCCAGGAGTGATTCCTGAGATCAGAGCCAGGAATAACCCCTGAGTGCTGCCAGGTGTGACCCAAAAACCAAAAAGCAAAAAAAAAAAAAAAAATAAAAGAGAGAGACACTTAATTGAGCCACACATACACAAAAATAGGTCATTTCTTGCATCTGAGCTATTTAGCTTAGGTTAAAAAATAGATTCGAGAATGTTTATATAGGGAGTGTTCCCTTCCTCCATACTCAACATTCTTGAATTGACTCTTAGCCAATTTTAATTTTTAGCTACACTAATGGTTAAGATACTGACATCACATTTACTTAGATCGGTGGAAGTCTGTCCAGCATTGTTTTTTTTTTCTTCTTTAAATAAAATGCTTAATAGGTATCCCATGGGGGCCTAAGAGGCTGGAGTCACTCTCAGTGATGTTGGCTATGAATTCCCATGAATTCTTCTCCTTTGATCCCAACTTGTCTCTCAAACCTAATGCAAATTCTTCTTGCCTTACCCATCTTAAAGGTCCCTGATGTACTCATGGCAAATATCACTCCATTGGCATTTATTTGGACAGTTTTTTTTTTTTTGTTTGTTTTCATTTTTGGGCTACTCCTGGCACCATGCTCAGAACTTACTCTTGGCTCTGCACTTCAGGAATCTAACTGGCTCAAGAGACCATCTAAGGCAGGGGTCCTCAAACTTTTTAAACAGGGGGCCAGTTCACTGTCCCTCAGACCACTGGAGGGTCTGACTCTAGTAGAAACAAAACTTAGGAACGAATTCTTATGCACACTGCATAGATCTTATTTTGCAATGAAGAAACAAAACAGATACAAATACAATATGTGGCCAGCGGGCCATAGTTTGAGGACCACTGATTTAAGGTGTCCACATGTGCCAGGTAACATTCTACCTGCTGTACTATTGCTCCAGCCCCTGCACATTTAATTCTGTTATAAGTTAACTGTTAGGTTTATGAGACTCCAAATATGTCTCAAGTTATAAGAGGGCAAGTACAGTGAATCAAACTTCTTTTGTATGAAGCCCTAAACTGTTGAGGTTGATTGTGCATCCAAAATGGATTAGATATTTGTCCACATATGGAAACACCTATAAAAGGGAGCAGAATTGAAGTGCCCTACTCTGCTTGAATACACAATATGTTGGCATGAAAGCAAATTTTTATGAATCTCTAATTAATACGGCCATGAAGAGATTTTTAAATTAGACATCTGGTTACGATCAAGAAAGGGAGACATCCTTTCTCATGTTTTCACATAACCCTGGTCTCTGTGGTCTTAAAAATTTTTTTTTTACTACTATTGCTACAAGTTCCCAGTTTATGCTCAGAAATTACAATATAGAGATTGAAAAATGTGAAACTTGTTGAGGGCCAGGGGCAGGTTTTAGGTATTTATTTATTGCTAAACTTGATAGAACTTGGTAGAACTCCGTCTACCCAAGGACACAATGCAGCTTTTGATAGGAAGTCCCCAAAATCATTCATACTTAATGAAACAAGGTTCAAGCACAAAGCTGAGAACACAGGAAGGACAGGCAAAGGGCAAATACCCACATAATAGACTATATGCTATACTCAGAAGCCCCACATACCTGGGTTTTAGGAGTGAAAGATTAATTGCTCCTGTTTTCCTGGGAATCAATATATTTAAGGATATCAAGTAATTACTGAATTCAGAATAGGAAGAGAAAACACACCTTGAGCATAAGCTGGAAATTATTTGGAGGAGCTCTGTCGAAGGAAGAAGGTTAATTAGGATACCCCTAAAAGATTATCCTGAATTGGGGTTGGAGTGATGGTGCAGTGGTAGGCCATTTGCCTTACATGTGGCTGGATGGACAGTGGTTGGATCCCCCGGCATCTCATATGGTCCCCAAGCCAGGAGAGATTTCTGAGCACAGAGCCAGCAGTAACCCCAGAACGTCACCGGGTGTGGCCCCCAAAACAAACAAACAAACAAATGAAAAGATTATTCTGAATTATAATTAAAATCATAACTGTCATCAAGAAGAGAATAGTGGGGCCTGGAGAGATAGCACAGCGGCGTTTGCCTTGCAAGCAGCCAATCCAGGACCAAAGGTGGTTGGTTCGAATCCCGGTGTCCCATAGGGTCCCCCGTGCCTGCCAGGAGCTATTTCTGAGCAGACAGCCAGGAGTAACCCCTGAGCACCGCTGGGTGTGGCCCAAAAACCAAAAACCAAAAAAAAAAAAAAAAAAAAAAAAAAAAAGAAGAGAATAGTGGGGCCAGTGAGGTGGCGCTAAAGGTAAGGTGTCTGCCTTGCAAGCGCTAGTCAAGGAAGGACCAGATTCGATCCCCCGGCGTCCCATATGGTCCCCCCCCCCCCCCAAGCCAGGAACAATTTCTGAGCGCTTAGCCAGGAGTAACCCCTGAGCATCAAATGGGTGTGGCCTCCCCAAAAAGAAGAGAATAGTATATATTGGTAGGGACGATTGGTAGAGCAGGGAAAGAAGGGTACATGTGCCTAAATATATTATCTGAATATAATTCAGAGTCCTGAATAAAATTTATTAACTCAGTCTTTCTACAATCAATTTGTCCTTCTATTCACACACTTCCACTTTGAAGCTTGTCCTTTCAGCCCTGTGTTCTTTTCTTCTTTCCGTGCTTATGTCTGTCCCATTCACTAGCTGTTAGTATATGTTCATAATTGTCGCCTGCTATTTATTCTTTTTTTTTTGTTTGTTTTTTGGGCCACACCCGGCGATGCTCAGGGGTGACTCCTGGCTGTCTGCTCAGAAATAGCTCCTGGCAGGCACGGGGGACCCTATGGGACACCGGGATTCGAACCAACCACCTTAGGTCCTGGATTGGCTGCTTGCAAGGCAAACGCTGCTGTGCTATCTCTCCGGGCCCTGCTATTTATTCTTGACCATTTCCTGTATGTCTGAAGAGTCACGAATCCCATTCAAATAAGATGAACCTTTAGCTACTAAAATTCAGTCAGCACTGAGTTAAAACTGTAGTAAAAGTGAATTAGGGTTGTAGAGAAAGATGTTATGAAACAGCTCCTAGGATATCAGCAAAATAGAGGGAGAAAAATCTCTCCTATCTGCCAGTCTGTTCTGGTGACCTCTGGAGTGGGTGCATTTATTTTTGGAGGTGGAACAGAGCCAGAGGCTGGTCTGGAGGGGAGAATATTTTCAGAGCCAGAGAAATATGCTTAATGTGTGCGCTCCATTTGGGGTGGAAAGGTCTGTATCACATGGAAATGCTGTGAAAGGAAAAGAACATTTTACGATGCAATCCTCTGCAGATTTCTTGTGTCAAAACTCCCATGTTGTGTAAGTGCCAGGAGGTTTGGGGGTGGTGGTATAGCTAGGACTCCCCTTAGGTCCCGGTCCTAGTCTCTATTAGTTAATGACCCAGTGACAGTAATTCTCTTCTTATTCAGGAAGGGCTGAGGCATGCACATACAATGCAACTCTGGCCTGTAAACTGCAAGCGGAAGAATTGGGGGATGCCTGACAGGTTTCATTGCTGTCTAAAAACGACCACATTACGTGAATCTTCTTTTCTTCTTTGGATGTGTGTAGGCGGAGGCAATGGAGTCATTGGAACCCCTTTCTTTTTCTTTTTTTCTTTTGTTTTGTTTTTGGACCACGCCCAGCAATACTCAGGACTTACTCCTGTCTGTATTCATGGCAGGTTTCGGGAACCATATGGGCTGCTTGGGACTGTACCCAGGTCAACTGTGTGTAAGGCAAGTGGCCTGTACAATTACTTCAGTCATGCTGTATCTGAAGGCATCCAAGAAATAAATAAGCTTAGCTAGAGAGTTGATAGGCCATGGAGAGTGGTAGAAAGAAATGATTTAAGGACACTTAATTTGAATTACCTGAATGCACCATCAGCAAAGAATGCTTTGCTGACAGGGATCTTGTATTAACTTTTTTGTCTGCAATCTCTCCCTGAGAAAGACAATCCACAGAGACTTTGCCCTAGTTACCTCTTCCTTGCATGCACCCCTCTGAGATGTAAAGACCTCTCAAGATTTTCTCTATTATTGTTATTATTTATATTATTATTTCTCTGTCTTGGTTTTGGGGGGGGTTTGGCTACACCCGGTGATGATCAGAGGTCACTCCTGGCTATGTGCTCAAAAATCACTCCTGGCTTGGGGGACCATATGGGACGCTGGGGGATCGAATCGTGGTCTGTCCTAGGCTAGCGTGTGCAAGGCAGATGCCTTACCACTTGCGCTACTGCTCCGGCCCCTGTAGCTTCTTCTTCTTCTTTTTTTTTTTTTTTTTTTCTGTAGCTTCTTCTTAGCCTAGAGGTGAACCTTGCCACTTTCTGTGAGTAGAAAGAGGCAAAGAACCTAACTTCCAGAGGACATTATTGAGGAATTTTGGGGATTTCCTTTTCCAGATTTCTTTGACCTCATTTAATCTCTCTTGCATCAATATAATACATTATATTTTAATTGCATTTATATATAAGTATATGCCATCATTACTAAATAAACATTTACATTTATTGATAAATATATAAAAATCACACACCCATTTCTGATATGAGGATGTATCTTTCATGAATGGTCGGTGTTATGCGGGCAGCATCTCTTGGCAGAACTTAAACATAATAGATGCTTTACTAAAGACTGTGCCTAAGATTTGAACAAAGGTAGAATATTTTTACTGCTGTCCATATGCCTTTTTTTTGGTTTGTCTTATTTTGGGTTCACACCAGGATGTACTCAGAGATTACTCCTAAATTGGTACTCAGGAATTTTTTCTTATGGTACCTGGGGGACCATATGGGATGCTGGGGATTGAACCCAGGTTGGCCATGTGGAAGGCAAATGCTCTACCCTAGTATTTTTCTGGGCACTGTTGTCCATATTCTGTTTTATTTAATTTTGAGGAGCCTCCTAAGCACTGCTCCTGGGGTCACTCACAGTGGCCACTCAGACTAGCAGTTCAGTGCTTGAGGCCTGGTTGTTTGGGTCTTGCCATGCAAGACCACCAGGGTCATTATGGTAGGGTGCTGGAGAAACCGATCACCAGGGTCACATCTGTTGGTTCTGGGTTGCTGTGAGTTGAACAGAAGTTGAGCATATGCAAGAACTGGAACCTAATCCTTGCACCAAATCCCCCATATCTGCTGTACATATTTTAGTAGATTCTGTTTTACTTTCCTCTAAATGTTCCCACCCTGATATGTTGGCTCTCTTTCCCAGAGGGGAGAGGTGGTAAGAAGCTACAAGCAGCCTTCAGGAGGAGATCCTGGCTCCAAGCATGACCTGGACTCTGGATCCCTCTGATAAGTATGTTCTACGCTAGTGTTTGGAGCAAATGACCCCATGGTCCTGCTTCTCTCCAGCCCAGAAGTAACCCAGCAACAGAAGTGTGTTTAGTAGTAGGTGCAAATTATCTGGAAAGGAAAGTGCAGAGGGGACTGGTCCCCGCAGGTCCTAATAATGGGGGCACATCAAGATTCAGCACTTACAGCCTTCCTCATGCCTTCCCATTCTCCAGTCAGTGGAAGGCAGGTCACTGCCCCCCAAAACATTCCCCTCTTGCTTTCCTCTCTCCCTCTCTTTGTTTCAGTGTGACTAATATGAGCATATCCACACTTGGGATGGCTCAGTTTGAACTGTATTCCTCTTCTAGACTATCTGACTATCTATCTATCTATCTATCTATCTATCTATCTATCTATCTATCTATCTATCTATCTATCTATCTATCTATCCACCCATCTATCATATCATCTATCCATCTATCTATCTATCTATCTATCTATCTATCTATCTATCTATCTATCTATCTATCTATCTATCTATCTATCAATCATCTATCTGTCTATCCATCTATCTATCCATCCATCTATCATCTATCTATCTATCTATCTATCTATCTATCTATCTATCTATCTATCTATCTATCTATCTATCTGTCTGTCTGTCTGTCTGTCTGTCTGTCTGTCTGTCTGTCTGTCCATCCGTCCATTTTTGCTGTGATCTTTTGGGTGTGTGTGTGGGGTGTCCACTCTTTGCTGTGCTCAGCAGCCAATTTTGGAGGTGCTCAGGGTACCATATGAAAATTAAAGTTGAGATCAAAGTCTCAGGCTAGCTAAGTACCTTAACCTTTGTACTATCTCTCAAGTTCTATCTCCCAGATAATTTAAAATAGAAGCTCGTAGACAAATGACTAACTCTGTGATGTAGTCACAGCACTCAGAGGGGGCCCAGGGACTATCTCATTCTTTGGAAATAAATTGTCACACTCAGGGCACCTTTCCCAGAGGTAGCTGAAAACAGGACAGCAGGTTGGTTTCCTCATAGTGTTTCCGGGGTCTTGTGGGGGCAGAGGGGTGAAACACCCTAGGAATATGTTATGGGGGTATGATGTTAACTCTCCCCACTGAAGGCCACGAAGACTCTGCTGAGTCTCTGGACAGCCCTGTCTGCAGCTTGGGGGGGGGGTGTCTTAAGGCACTCACCCATATAGACATAGTCTGGTGACGTGTCCTCTGCTGAGAAGTCCTTCATAGCACCTCCAAACCGAAACCATAGTCCGAAGGCAACAACAGCTGAGCCCGACAACTGCAAGGAAATGATGCGTTCACAGGAGCAGGAAACAGGGGCCAAGGGGTATGAAGACAGGAAGGGGGACCCTTTAAGAATTCCGAGTCTACACTTCCCCTTTCTTAGAGAAAGTGAAATCATAGGCCTGAGTTTTCAAAACCTCTGATGTCATCTTAATACTAGGGTTTCCTGATCCAAATCCAGAATTCATCTGTTCCAAGGTATAGCCCAAAAAATGTCCTAGAAAAATTCTACCAACTCCCCTGTCTTGTCCCCACCACCATAGGGGGAGAGACTATGTGTCATTGTATGGCTACCAAGGCCAATGTGAACCCCCACCTCCCCAAGACCCACATTTCTAGATGGGGTTAAATGTCTGGCCTGTTGGTGCCCAGGAAGTATGTTAGAGGTGTCTGGAACCATTTTTTGCTGTCGCCCTCCTGTGCCACTGCAGAGGATGTAGCTGGCACAGGAGGCAACCTGGGCTTTTTTTATTTTTATTTTTTTTTATTGGTTGCTATTTTGAGTTTCCATGGAAAGAAGAGAAAGGAAAAAATAATTTTCTGAAAAAGCTTGGTTTGTGTGCTGGTGTGGCTCTTGGAGAGGCCGGGCAGGCCGGCAGCTGGTATAGTCATCGCTGCTTCCTCTGTCTGCCACACTGCGGGTAGATGTGTGGCTCCTTGCAGAGCTGGCACTATGGGACTGTCTCAGTCTCCTCCCTCCAGTAGCCTGAGACTCTGCCCAGCTCAAATCTCTCCAGTTTTACTATTTCAATTGCCCTACAGAGATTTCCCATTCCCTAGCAATTTCAGAGCTTCAGAGATGTAAAAATAGCTTCCTGGTCCTGCCAACCACCTGACTAGTTAAACTTGTGCTGCTCAAACGTCTCCCCAAAGACCTGTCCAGAAATGCTCCCTATTCCTACTTCCTGACTGACACATAGTCTCCCTCCCTATGGCGGTGGGGACAAGACAGGGGAGTTGGTAGAATTTTTCTAGGACACTTTTGGGGTTGCACCTTGGAACAGATGAATTCTGGATATGGATCAGGAAACCCTAGTTTTAAGATGACATCAGAGGTTTTGAAGACTCAGAGAAATGCAGGACCCAGGGCTGGCAATAGGAAGACAGTGAGGCAAGTTTAGGGCAAGGGACAACCAACCCACTAGCACCCAAGTCTTATCTATACATGTCTCCCTCTTGTGCAGGGTTTTATGTGAGGAATCAAGTCTTCTCCCAGGGTACCCACTTTTGTGACTTCTTCATAAGCAGCATGGCTTCAGGAAGGAGTAAGAGGGGCAGAGTTCTAGCAGCTGAATTCCTGAGTGTGGGGATAAGTAAAACTTTCCAGGACTTAGGGGAAAGGACTGATTGGATAATGAAAGGAGAGAACTGAAGGAACCGGGCTTCATGAGCTTGAAATCATTTCTAAAAAGAGCAACAGGGCATAAAAAACATGGAGCAAGTCAGGCCAAAATATTCACACAATTGGTCTTTGTGGAATGGGTGACTTTGATCCTTTACTTTCCACCGTAGTGTCTAAATGTTCTGCAATAAGCTTGTGTTCTTCTCCAAGGTTTAGAGAAGTTTTTAAAAAAATATTGCAAAGCAGAGAATCTATTTACTCTAGAAACAGAGTGGGGAAAAGTCTTTCTGGACCTTGTTCTAGGTTGGGAAGATGCCAATTGCGAGGTCATGGCAGTTTCTGGCACAAGATGGAGGTGCCCTTGGGAAGCAACCCTCTGGGGTCACAACTGCCTATTAGGCAATTCTCCTGTCCACTCTGTGGTGACTTGAGGGAAAGACAGTTTCCAAAGACAAAGCAAAACCTATTGACAGAGGCGGAAGGCCAAGACCCGCAGCCATAGTGCAGACTGTGGGGGAGGTAACTAGTCCCAGGGACTCCCTAGCTTGTGGCCACATTTTTGGCATCTCTGTACACAAACTAATTTATAGTCGTCTGGGATCATCCTCTCAGACGCATTTGTCCAGTCCTGGTACAGATGTGTTGGAGGCATAATGGAAAATTAAAAGAGTGGTTGCAATTTAAAGTCTCAGGGCACCGCAAAATAACCTACTCTTAAGCCTCCACATTCCCTACCCCTTAACCACAGGGTTTCTCCTTGCTCAGGAAAACTTTGACGTAGCAGAATATTATCACCGTGGAGAGGGAATCCTCCTAGCATGCTGTATGGTGTTAGGATCAAGGGGTAAGGACTAGGTCAGGCTGAAAATGGCTGGTGGGACCTACTATTGCCCTCTTGGACAGTAGCAATGACAGAGACTACAGTGCCCTTTGGTCCTTTCCAACTCTTCAGTCCAATAAGTCCGAAAGAGACTCTGTTTGCTGGACTTTTGTAGCTCTTACTGCACTCAAGAAATTGTCAGGACAATACAAAAATCCCTTTCTCACACCTATATTCATTGCAGCACTATTTACCATAGCTAGACTCTGGAAACAACCAAGATGCCCTTCAACAGAGAATGGCTAAAGAAACTGTGGTACATAGACACAATGGAATATTATGCAGACATCAGGAGAGATGAAGTCTTGAAATTTTCCTATACATGGATGTACGTGGAATCTGTCATGTGAGTGAAATAAATCAGAGGGAGAGAGATAGACACAGAATAGGCTCACTCATCTATGGGTTTTAAGAAAAAATAAAAGACATTATTGCAATAATTTTCAGAGACAAAGAGAGGAGGGCTGGAAGTTCCAACTCACTACATGAAGCTCACCACGAAGAGTGATGAGTTTAGTTAGAGAAATAACTACATTGAAAACTATCCTAACAATGTGAATGAATGAGGGAGGTAGAAAGCCTGTCTAGAGTATAGGTGGGGTGGGGTAGGGAGGAGGGAGATTTGGGACATTGGTGATGGGAATGTTGCAGTGGTGAAGGAGGATGTTTTTTTACATGACTGAATCCCAACCACAATTATGTTTGTACTCAAGGTGTTTAAATAAAAATATTAATTAAAAAAAGAAATTGTCAGGAAAAAAATTCACAGCAGTTGTAGTCTAATCAGAAACAAAGACAGTAAGTACAGTGCCATGAAGTCCCATTGATCTGTGCACCCCTCATTTGGGAGAAATGACTCACTGACCAGACATTTAGGTCACCATTTCCTTTTTAGACTCAAGCACCCCCAAGAACCCCATTTTCTCTTCCTTTAATTTCCACAGCCCCAAGGAATAAGAAGCCTATGTGTAGGCGTCAGATATCTTATCATAGTTCTTTGAGCCACCATTTCTTTTCTGAGTACCAACTCTGCCAGCTATCTCAAGAATGTGATAACATAGGATGGTGAGAGCAAAAGTGTGACAAAAATAAAATAGAAGAAGAAAAAAGGAAGAAGAAATAAGCCCAGATAATGATCCATAAATCCATGCAATGAAACAGGGATTGCCCAGTTCAATTGTTGTGGAAATTCTCATCAAAAGCCAGTAGAACAGAACCACATAACTTGAACCATCTTGTTCTGCCTCACAAATTGAGGGGGAAATAAAGGAGGGTACCAAGACCAAACAGTCCTATGAACATTAAGTAGAAATAAAAATGATCAGACTTGAACACCAAATCCAAAGTCAACAACAGAAAAGATACCCAATCTACAACAGGCTAGACACAGAAGGGACCACTTATACTAGCAGCCCAGAGGACAAAGGAGGGGCGATGAAGGATGCATGCTGGGAACAGGGGTGAAGGGTGGACAACATTGGTGGTGAGAATGCCCCTGATTCAATGTCACTATGTACCTAAAATATTACTGTGAAAGATTTGTAATCCACTTTGGTCAAAGTAAAAATTATTTTAAAAAGCCAGTAGAAAACCAAGAAATATGGCTTAAGAAGTGGGAAAACACTGTTGTATTATAGTAGCAGACCCAGTTGATTTCATGCCCCAGAACAGGGCGAGGAACAAAGGCAAGAGCTCTATGTTTTATAGATTATCTAATGGGGATTGTTCCATTTGTAGGTAATTGGCAGAAAAACAGAGACACAGAAATTCCAATGCATGTTATTTTGCAAAGCAGGTTCTGAACCACCTCAAAGACAGGAGCTCCAGGACATGGGTTATGTTTCCACGTTACCAAGGCTACAAAGTGAGGAGACTATGACCATCTTGAGGACATTCCGAATGCACTACATGATTATGTATCCCAGATTCAGCTGTCCCATAGCAGGTTCTGCTCTCTGTGCTTAAAGTTAGCCTGTTTGAAATATGGACAAGGGTCTCTTTTTCCCATCAGAACTATGGCTTGCATTGCATTGGTAAGTGGTTTCAGTAGCTAGTGCTACTTGAGAGAGTTCGCAGGAGACAAATGTGAAAATTGTAAGCAGATGTCTGTTGAGACCACAGTAAGTTGTATGAAAGTATTAAGTTATATGAAAGCAGTAGCAAGCATTTCACACAAGGTGGATGGACAGAAAGACATCATTCAGCAGGAAGCAGAACTGGTTCCTGAAGGTCAATTCTGTATGGCTGTCTTTATTTCTACTTTTTTTAGACTTACTAATAATCAGTTCTATCTTGAGGGCCTGATTAAATTTTTTTCACTTAATAAAGAAGGTGCCTAGAATCACAAACATGTTTCTCACGGGCTCCAAAACTGGGCAGCAGACTATGATAAGATGAAAAACTCCTGTTCGAGATCTGGGTCCTCTGGTCTGTCCAGCTCTGACATCCTGCTACCCAGGTTCAGCACCAGAGGAGGTCAACCAACTCTGGTCCTAAATCAAGATCAAGATGTGTTTCACTTGAATAAACCCCAACATAAAAGCACATGTGGGAGAGTTCACAGATAGTACATGCAGTTTCACCTCTTGGGGGACACAATTAATTCTCCTTTGAAGCTCTAACCACAATTTTAGTTCCTTCTTTTACTCCAGGGCATGAACTTTTGCTATCTCCTTTGCTTAGAAAGTTCTCCTCTCCTCCCTCTCCATCTCCTCACACCTACTGCCAGCTCTCAGATCCTAGGTTACTCCCTCTGGCTCAGGTAGATATCTGCCTTCATGTCTCCTGGAACCAATTCTTCTCAACTATTTCTGAAATGCTTTTATTCAGGCCTGAAGACAGACAAAGCTTATGCTGCTGTGCCTGAAGCATAAAAGCTTTGTGAAGTCTGCTTTCAGCAAAAGCTTGCTTAATGGATGAAAAAAGGACCTTGACAAAGGGATTTAGGTTATGGTCTAAATTATGACCACCATCTCCACTCACATTTTGAAACTCTGACCTCCAATAGAACTGGATCTTGGGACATGATTAGGCTCATATGAAACCCTGAGGTGAGACACTTCTCATGGATTAATATACCATTAAGGAGAAACAAAAGAGAAACAGCTTGGAATTCTCTTCTTCCACTCTGCCACCCTCTCCTCTTTCTGCCATGTGAAAATGCCGTCAGAATATGACCATTGCTAACCAGGAAGAAAGCCCTCATTAAGAATCCAAATGGTGTGGCTGAAGCAGTGGTGCAGTGGTAGGGCGTTTGCCTTGCATGTGGCTGACCCAAAACGAACATCGGTTTGATCCCTGGTATCCCATATAATCCCCCAAGACAGGAGTGATTTCTGAGAGCATAGCCAGGTGGCCCCTGAGTGTCACCAGGTGTGGCCCCCCCAAAAAATCCATTTGGTCAGTACCTTGATCTCGGACGTCCTGTTTTAAAATGGATAGAAATAAATTCTGATGGCTTAGGCCATCCAGTCATGTGTATCTTAATCGATTCATTCATGGAAACATGGCCAGACTCAAGTAGTTTGACAGGACCAATGGCCACAACTCCCTCGCTGCTTTCCAAGGGAAGACTTTGCTAAGTATATTATCAGATTCATTTACAACTGGAAAATATAGTGCAGACTTCTCCAAAGAGCTCTGAGAACAAGCTGTTGGGTGTACTCAGCAAAACATGTCCCAAAACAAAGCCCAAAAAGATAGCATCAGTTCTATATTGTTTTAAGTATGCGATGGTGTGTGCTTTGTAGCATGCACAGAGACAAAAAAAAAAAAAAAGAGTTCTTCTCTTCTCTCATGGAGGAACAGTTGAAAACTTGATATGATACAAAACCCTCGTGCCATAGACATGCGCTAGGATGGAAAAAAAAATCAATTCTGTATTCTTGTTTTTTCCAGGGTAACAATTAGTTGAATATACCACAAAACTCCTCTGCAATTCTCTTCTTGGAGATGAAGTTGCAAAACATTGTCAATGCCACTTCAATCCTCAAGCTTTTTTAAAAAGTATTTTTACTTGTTCTAGGTAGACTACTTATCTTGGATGGGACCTTTCACAAGCACTCACAACTCTTGACCAAGTAGTAAAGTATATTAGGAGATCATAGGGTAATGGAAAGTACCTTTTGCAGGCCAAGAGCACATTTGTTCTGAGATACAAATTTTCTTCTTAAAGAAGAAACCAGCTACCAAGATTTCTGTGCTTTAATGTGAAAGCAAGACAAGAAATTGATATGTGACATATTCCCAAAATCAAGGATTGTGTCAAGAAAAATACAAGAGCCAAATGCTATAGAGTATAGACAATCCCCTTTGAGGAATTTGGCTGGTCAGTTGGAGCATCAGGAGACAAAGTAGAAACAGGAGGCAGGATCTTAAAAGGATGATAAGATATAGCAGTAAATTTGAAAATATATGGGTGAGATACCAGGGTTTCTTATGCCCTCAAATATTTCTCCCATTGTCATTTCTAAAGAACAAGCTATGCTGAGAAATTGTTGAAAGACTTCTTTTTATGCAAGGTGGTATTTTTTTTAAATCAAATCATAATTCATTCGCTGCACAGGTGGGAGGATTTTGCAATCCAAAGCATGACAGAATCAGAAGTTCTCTCTTTATTTCAGGGATGAACACCAAACTATGCATTTGTGTCACACATACTTTCATCTGTTATTTTAGGTTGACACAAAACTCTTGCATTGGATCAGCTATGTCTCTAGGAGGTACAATGGAAGGCCTGGAGGTGGGTGGAGGGCAAAAACAGGGAAGGGAAGAGGAGCCTGGGATACTAAGCTTGCTGTGAATGATCAAATATAGAATTTATTCAGTGGCTATGCAGAATGTCTTTTTACTCTAGAAAAATAGGAAGGGGAGAAAGAGAAAGGACAACAGTAAGAACTAGGGGGAAAGCTGATGGTAGTGGTATAATTTCTTTAAAGAATAAACAGGGGCTGGTGAGGTGGCGCTAGAGGTAAGGAGTCTGCCTTGCAAGCGCTAGCCAAGGAAGGACCGCAGTTCGATCCCCCAGCATCCCATATGGTCCCCCAAGCCAGGGGCGATTTCTGAGCGCTTAGCCAGAGTAACCCCTGAGCATTAAATGGGTGTGGTCCAAAAAACCAAAAAAAAAAAAAAAAAGAATAAACATGCCATAGACTCTAGCTCTATGCCAGTGATAAGATGTTCTAGTCCAATGAAGACTAGATGTAGACAATATTTAAACCACAACTCTCGCAGTTATGGAGTGAACTAAACTCAATTCTGGTTGACTCTCTATACTGGGGGACCCATTGGCCTTCTCTGTTCCTGGGATTTCCCCCTTGCATCATCTAATTGGCTCTCATCCCAGATTTACCCTTGGATTCTCCTTCTATAGTGAACTTTCATCTATGTTGAATTTCCTATAAGCAAAACAGGACATGGAACAATATTTATTTTTTTCAGTTTGATCACTTTCAAACTAGTTGGAGAGAAGACATGAGCAAATCAACAGGACTCAAATATCAACTAATGTTTACCAAACTCTAGTTAATCCAACCAATGAGGTAAAAAAAAAAAAAAAAAAAAAAGAAGCAAGCTTCAGGTGGAATTCATGATAGAGGGAAACAGGCCAAAACATACAATCTATTCCAAAGTCAGCTTTATTAGAAGGCAAAGAAATGATGTCATTCTTGTCTAGAGTTCTCGAGAGAGTTTTCTTTTGTTGGTGTTGCTGTGGGGGCCATATTCTGTGCTACTCTGGGCCTACCAGAGCCACATCTGGCTGTGGAGGGGGAAATGAGGGGACACCAGCTAAATCACATCTCAGTTTACAGGGATTTTCTTTAGCAGTAAATTTACCTGAAGTCAGTGGTGATCACAAAACCTGACAGTAATGGGCTATGTACCAGGAGACCTGGCACATTCAAGAATGCCCAAGGAGCTTCTGGGATATGTGGGAACAGCTTCCAAAGCACCTGAGAAGGCAGCACTAGTGAAAAGGCACTCCTTTGTTTTTTCCTCCCCATTTTATAAAGAGACTCTTTCTCAATCAGTATAAGATGGGGATAGGCAAACACTTCATAATATTTGCCAGTTTCTCCTCTAGCAAACATTGCCTCTTCCATGTGTTCTGGCTGAATCGCCCTTCTAATAAAATCTCCATTCACAGACTGCTGTGCCATCCAAGAAGAATGACAGATTAAAAAAAAAATGGACTTCTCAGGTCTCTTGACCTCTCTAACCTGTGGTTTCCCCTTCTGCCAAGGGGACGTAATTATAGTGTCTTCCTAAGAGATGAAGTGAGTTCATATTACACGCTGGGAATAGTGAGTGGCCTGCACTTATTGTTATGATGATGGTAAGCTTGCAAGTGTGATACGCAAAGTGGAAACTTGATGCTTCTTCATTAAGATAGGTGACTTCTCTCCCCTGGGCTCAGTAACCGAGTCCTCTGTCACTTTCCTCTACTCTTTTTATTTGCACTCCAGACTTTCGCCATGACAACTGGATACTTGCATTTTTCTAAAACTTCTATACTACTCCACACACCAGTGCCCCTATCCAGAAACTATGTCTGCCTCCAATTTTATTTTTAGTTTTTGCAAGATGCAATAGTAGCAAAAGAGAAAAAGATGACTGATGAAGTAGCTATAGTTAGGGGAGATTATCCAATAGAATTCACTCCAATGATGTCAATCCTCTCTGTACTGTAGATGCAGTAGCCACCAATAGAATCAAGCTTGTAAAAGGTAAATTAGAAGCTGAAAATCTTTGAATTCTCACTAATTTATGTGTAAGAAACCATGATAATTAATAGTTTAGTCATTGTGAGAAACCTTAGAGTCTGGGGCTAAAGAGAGAGCACAGTGGTAGAGTGTTTGCCTTGCATATGGCTGACCCAGGAGGGACCTGGTTCGATTCCGGGCATCCCATATGGTCACTTAGTCTGCTAGGGGCGATTTCTGAGTGCAGAGCCAGGAGTAGCCCCTGAGCACCGCTGGGTGTGGCCCAACAACCAACCAATCAATAAATAAAGTTAAAAAATATCTCAGGGTAATCAAAGCTCTAAAATTTTGTTCCCCACAAATCTGCAGGTTGGGGTACCTAAGAACAAATTCCTATAGCTGCCAACTGAACGAGAGCTTTGAAACTCTGCATCTCTGCTTTCACTTTTGTAAATTTAGAGTGACAATAGCTGTCTTTAAAGAAACTCAATTTGGTAAATTCATTTACCAAATCTGTTTAGGCATACAGTTGACCAGGTGGTGCCAGGAATCAAATCTAGGTGAGCATATGTCCTAACTACTGTACAACCTCCTGGCCCCATCACCCCAGAAATGTTCACACAACCCAGGCATATAAAATAGGTATTCCATTGGAGACTTGACTGATAATAAACTTGGAAAGACATTTATTTTTAACGCTCTCCCTGATTCTGTTTGGAGTCACGACCCACAGTTTCAGAAAGCTAAATCTGGACTAGCCCGGCAGCAGCAGCAGCTGGAGGGGGGGTTGGGGGGACTTGTGGGAAAGGCCAGAACATGTACTGGAATGTTCCCCTGGTGGTCTGGGAGCACATAGGTCAGAACATGTACTGGAACCAGATACCAGGTGGGATCATATGGGAACACATGAGTTTGAGGGGTGTAGATTCCAAAGTCTGCCTTTGGCTACTCCTGTCATTCCCTTGGTCGCCCAGAGGACTTGGAGGGTCAAATAGCTGCTGGCCCAGGACCACAGCTCACAGACCTGTTGCTTAGAGCTGCCTGTAGGTTGTAGAGCCTGTCTTGGGGTCTTCAATAGGGGAGAGAAAAGAGCAAACCAGCAGAGTCCTAAAGAAATGCAGCCCTAGGGATATATTTAACAAAGGCAGGAGAGGCCCTGGACCCAGGACTGTGTCCTTCAGTTTGGAATGGTCGGCACAGAGAGATGAGACAGAGGTTGCAGTCTCTATAGGGAGAATGGGGTGGTTGTTGCATTGTGGACTGAGCACAAAAATATGTTTCCTACTTCTTCCCTTTATGAATCTCTAGGAATCTGGATTGTAAACACAACTTTTTCACCTGTAGCTGTCGTGTTTACATGTGACAACTACTAATATCTACTGCTCTTTTTTGTTGTTGTTGTTGTTGTTTTTCAGGCCACACCCGTTTGACGCTCAGGGGTTACTCCTGGCTAAGTGCTCAGAAATTGCCCCCTGGCTTGAGGGGACCATATGGGACACCGGGTATCGAACCGCAGTCCTTCCTTGGATAGCGCTTACAAGGCAGACACCTTACCTCTAGCGCCACCTCGCCGGCCCCATACTGCTCTTTTTTTTTTTTTATTTAGTTATTGATTGATTGATTGATTGATTGATTTTTGGGCCACACCTGGTGGTGCTCAGAAGTCACTTCTGGCTCTGCACTCAGAAATCACCCCTGGCAGGCTGAGGGACCATATGGGATGCCGGGAATCAAACCAGGTCCCTCCTGGATCGGTCACATGCAAGGCAAATGCCTTACCACTGTGCTATCTCTCCAGCCCCAGTTCTTGAATGCTGACTGTTCATATGTGCCACAGAGATTGAACTTGTGGATTAATTTAAGATGAAAAAACTTGTTTGATGGCAGTTTTTGCCTGCGCCCATTTCACAGAAGAGATAACAGGCTCAAAGAGATTAAAGTACTCACTGACCCAAACTGTTCTACTTATAAATAGAGCCAAGAATAAGCACAGACACTGTGATGCCAGTATGCCTCCATCTTCCAGGCCTTGAGTTCTGGGATTCTGAATGTCACATTGCCTAAACCTGTCCGAAGTTATTCAGACTTCTGGCTCCACAGTTCTGTGTTTTTCCAGAATGACCTCTAAGATAGACTCCTGCCTCCACTCCCAGCCAAATGGGGTCTTTCCAGAGCCCAGTATAGGAGGCTGCCTCAGACCTTGACAAATCAGAAGTGAATGAAGAAGACCAAGAAAGCTGAGAAAAGTCCTATCTGCTTATTGGGGTGTGCTGGGTTTTGACAGACACCAACAATTCTCTCTCTCTCTCTCTCTCTCTCTCTCTCTCTCTCTCTCTCTCTCTCTCTCTTTCACTCTCTCTGTCTGTCTCTTTTTCACTCTTTCTCTCTCTCTCACTCTCTCTCTTTCTCTCACTCTCTTTCTCTTTCTCTCTCTCCGTGGGTTGGGGTACATCTGGTGGTGTTCAGGGCTTACTCCTGGCTCTGAACTTAGGAATTACTCCTGGCAGTATACTTAGGAATCATCTGAGATGCCAGGCATGAAACCCAGGTTGGTCACATGTAAGGCAAGCACCTTTCCCATTATATTATTGTTCTGGCTTCAAATAATACTTTCTTAAGGTGTGTGTGTGTGTGTGTGTGTGTGAGAGAGAGAGAGAGAGAGAGAGAGAGAGAGAGAGAGAGAGAGAGAAGAGAGAGGAGAGATTGGGGGGAACATACCCTGGTCTTCAAGCATGCAAGGCATAAACTTTTACCACTGAACCCCATCTCAAGCCCCTCATACTATTTTTTTCCAGCCTGTTATCCAGACAGGTTTCAGTTCTGCAGCGACTTGCAGTAAGTTGGGGAAGGAAAGTTGAGTCAAAGATCATTTATTCTCAAAGCCACCTGTTCAACCTCACCCTGAAAACCCAGAGCTGCTGCCTTACTACTGGGGGAGAAGGGAAGGAGAGTACCTACAAACCAGCCCTAAAACTTCAAACATGCCATATATGGCGACTGGCTTTCAGCAGGCAACACCCCTGTTTCCTGTGGGTTGTACCCCCGAACAGCTCTGGGTAGCACAATGCTAGGAAAAAGCTGAACAGACAACAATAAACCAAGAAATAAACAGTGCCGGGTTTTTCTTTAGCCCATCCCACGTGGCTTGGGGAACTGAAGTGTTTTATTTATATTGCTATGCAACCGAGGTGGGGCGGGAAAGAAAGGTGTCTTTGCAAAAAGACAGAACAGTGCCATCTGAATTTAGAGGTGATATATTGAAAGGGGCTTCCCAATAGCCTTCAACCATGAGAACCAAAGAAAGAGAGTTGAATGGGTTTTACTTTTGCTTTTTGAAAAACTAAACAGTGAGTCTCCATTGGCAGCCCCGGGCCAGCCGGCACTGTGCTTGGCAGCAGGTAGGATCTGGTTGAATGTTTATAAAATCATAACATAGCCCAAGGGAACTTCAGCCACATTGCTAAGGTTGCAAGTTGATTCGTTAAATGCCCCATCATTCATCACTCAGGGACAAACTGTCCCCAAAACACCCCACCCCCGCTGGTGCCTGTCTTTTGGGGAGTTCCTAACCAAAAAGGAAGTGTTGTCACCTAGTGGGACTAGTTGGGGTGTAAACATCACTTTTCAGGCCCCAGCTGAAGTTGGTTCTTCAGCAAAGCTGACTTGCCACCTCTCCCCTAACCCCTTCACATAGTCCTTCCAGCCAGGAAAAAACAACTCCAGAAACTAGGGTGGGGCTCCTGTGGAAATGGGTCCACTTTATTACAGGCATGGCAGAAACCTAGATAATGTATCCCCAACAATGGTTTCCCCCTAGAATAAACAGGATCATATTCCAGTGGCTAGTTTCCTTGAGGTTGCAGCACCCATAGGTGGGAGAAAGACCCATTTAGGGATTTTTGGTTTTGGGCATTAACAAAGAACAGATTGATAGGGAAGGGACAGGAAGACCTGGTCTCAGTCTTGACACAAAAGTGCTTTTTGGGGAGTCACATATCAAGTTCTCTAAGCTTCAGGTATAGAGCTGTGGGCAGTGTCTCTTATCTGTCAGGCACCATTCTAAGTGCTGGAGATAGTCAGGGAAACAGCAGGAAGAAAATCAGTGATTCCTGAGTACAAAGGCCCAGAAGCAGTCCTTGAGCATTGCTGTATTTTTTATTGCACCACAATAAATGAATAAAACAAACAAACAAAAAAGAGGTTATGTTTCTAGCGTGTACATGGGAAGAGAAGGGTGCCCATAATTCTGAAGCTTTTATGTAGAGACCCTCAAAGGAAAAATAAGCTACAAGTTTCTGGGCTAATAAAATTCCCTTTGCCAGCATGCATTGCTGCAGGGAGAGAATGCTAAGAGTTGCTGCATGCCTCTGGTGTATTTGGGACTTCATAATTCTATGTATGGTGAACAGTTCTGGCCACTGCATGCTAGCTTCATAGGAAAGTATGCTCAGACACTAGAGTGTTCCTTCTAGTATTTTTTTTTTTTGGTGATGCTCAGGGGTTACTCCTGGCTATGCACTCAGAAATCACTCCTGGCTTGGGGACCATATAGGACACCAGGGATCGAACCTTGGTCTGTCCTAGGTCAGCCACATGCAAGGCAAACGCCCCACTGCTGCGCCACTGCTCCGACACCACCTTCTAGTCTTCTCATTAATTCTTTTACTCTAATAGTTGGCTGAGAAAACAGGTCACAAGGAAGAATAATTTGCTCAAGGCCATCCTGCTTTGGTCCTGAAGCCTGGTACCCTGTCAGGTAAGTTCCACCCTTATCCTATGGTGCTAAAGGTATCTTACACAACTTTGTTCACCTCCAGTCTTCGCTCACCCCCTTTCTACTAGTACTGGGAGGCTCTGCCTAAATATTCCCTTTTTAAGAGAACATCCCTCATTCCTTATTAGTGCTGCGATCCGTTCTTTGTATGCCTTCACACCGAACCCCATTAAAATAAGATGGGTTTCAAATATTTATTTGTCAAATATTTATTCCTTGTACCTTTCTTTCCCTTGAAGCATCTGTTGTTGGATAATATTGTTCTATGGGCATTGGGCCTCTTCCTCAACAAGATTAGAACAACAGCTCCTCAAATATTGCTTTATATTTGGAAGTCATGTTCTTCATACTTAGGGACACACAATCTTTCCAAGACTTGTTTCAGAACTGCTAACCAGTGGTTCTTAGACCAAGCACGCATCAGGATTACCCAGAGGGTTTGTTAAAATAGGTTACCAGGTCTTGAATTTTCAACTCAGCAGGCCATGGAGCTTCTGCATTTCTGGCTTTCCCCAGGAGAGGCTGGAACCTGCTGATCCGAACTCCACTTCCATAGCCACTGGTGGCACAATGGACCACCATGGTTAGGAATGTTCCACTTACGGGCCCGGAGAGATAGCACAGCAGTGTCTGCCTTACAAGCAGCTGATCCAGGACCTAAGGTGGTTGGTTCGAATCCCGGTGTCCCATATGGTCCCCTGTGCCTGCCAGGAGCTATTTCTGAGCAGACAGCCAGGAGTAACTCTGAGCACCGGCCGGGTGTAGCCCAAAAACCAAAAACAAAACAAACCAAAAACAAAAACAAACAAAAAAAAGGAATGTTCCACTTACCTCTCCATTCACTAGCTGTGTTACCTTGGGTAAACTGACCTATTTGAGACCATTTTCTTCTTTGCAAAAAGGGTGATAATAATAGCATGATAACTGGAACTATGTAAAGATTAACTCTAATCATGCATGCAAGGCAATGCCACTGTCCCTACCACAATGATTCAATAATTCAACGATTCAATAAATGACCCATTCTCTCTGGAAACTGGGCGCCACACGAGGCCCTAAAGAAGCATGGAGTCCAGCCCAAGAAGGAATCCTCAAGCTAACACAAAACTTCTCAGGGGGTACGTACACAGCGAGAATGAAGGATGATGTTTATAAAGAAAAGCTTTTAAGTTAGAAGATGCAAAACAGCACACAGGGTGCCTTTAGAAACTCCCTCACTCTAGTCTGCAAAAGTCACAGCGGGTTCTCTAAAATCTGGGGACTGTCACCTTTTACCTGGGTGACAATGCCATGGAAATGATCATCTGGCCTGTGAGGGCTGGGAGTAACTGGCATCATTACCTATACACCTGGGCTTATGGGTTGGCAACACCGGCAGGGCTTATCATTCCATAATGAATTACTTGCAGTCATGGGCAGAGAAATAATTTCCTAGAACAGACTAAAAAAATACCTCCTGTCCATCTTTGTTGCTTCTCCCACATTTAAGAACCTCTTGAACACAGCAAGAGATTGGGTTCCCCCAGGGTCTCTGAGCAGTTCCACAGGCTGAGAAAAATCCCAGCAGACAATGCAGACAAGAACATTTTTAGAAAGCCCAGGGTCTGAGACAAGGATCTAGGGATGTTAAGGCCCTAAGGGATCCCTAGAAATACAAAAGATCAGGGTCATGGTCCTCTCTCTCTCCAGGAACCCTAGATCTTGGGATGTATGCCTTCTAATAAAATCCTGCAAAGTTGAATGAGGTCACCTCTGGAACCACTAGCATGTCGTGAATGAAGGGGGAAGGGTTGGTGGGGTGGGTGGGTGCATGCTCTGCTGCCCCTTTGGGGAGCCCCACCTCCCCTATCCCTCTCAGAAGAGCCCACCCCTTGGGCCACATACCCCCCCAGACACAGAGCAAGAGCAACCCCTTCTCCCTACAGACATAATTTCATTCCTATCTATCCAGGATCTCTAAAATAAACCCAGTGAAGCCAGGGGCTGCCAACCACACATCGGCATGCCATGCCGCCCTGCACAAGCACCCAGGCCCAGGACCAGAGGAAAATCTGGGCAAGAGGGTGTGCGTATATGCATGCCAGTTGCAAAGAGCCGACAGCCCAAGAGGTGGGCACGGCATCCCCTGCATTTGGGGGTGCTAACAGCTGGAAAGAAACCCTGCCCGATGTTCTTCTGCAAGGAGGAAGTCTGCCCTCCTGCTCAAGGCTTTCTCCTCCTCCTGCGGTGCTTCTGCGCCCCATGCTCTCCTCCCCGCTCTTTGTCTGCCTGCCGGAGTCTCACCTCGGCCTTTTGGAGATTAGCCCCAGGCAGTTGGAGCCAGCCAGGGCTTTGGGGCACCTCCCCTGGGGGACCCAACTTCGCCCCCAAAACCCCGGCACACGCCCCCCAGGACCTCGGGGCTCCGCTTCTTACCCAGAAGAGCAGGTTGAAGCCGAGCAGCAGGTATTTGATGCAGCGCAGGCCGCCTCGGAAGCGCCCCATGCTGCTGCAGTGGCTGCTGCGGCGCCAGCAGCAGGCTCCCGATCCCCAGGCCCGCGCGGTCAGAGCCCGGGAGCAGCTGGAGCCAGCGGGAGGGGCGTGGCTAGGACTCGGGGCGTGGTGTGGGCGTGTCCACGCGCGAGGACAGACGGAGGCGTAACCAATGGCAAGGACGGGTTCCGGGGAGTGGGCGTGGCCATATCCTGGACGAGCCACAAGGGCGGGCTTCGAGAAGTGGGCGTGGCCAAGGCTCGAGGACGGGGCGGAGGGGGCGTAGCCAACACACCGGGCGGGTCATAGAGTGGGCGTGACCAAAGCGCAGGGCGGGGCTCCGGTAGTTGGTGGGCGGGGCCAAAGCGCACGCCGAAGCAGAGGCGTGTATGGGCGTGGCTTTAGGGAACCGTGGGCGTGGCCAAAGCGCAAGACGGGGCGGAGGAGAGCTGTGGGCGTGGCCAAAGCACACGGGCGGAATCCGGGAGGGCTGTGGGCGTGGACAACGACTAAGGGGCGGGACGAAGGCGTGGCCCATGTGGTTTCGGGCGTGGCCAAAGCGCAAGCCGGGAGCGGAGGCACGCTGCGGGCGTGGTCACGTCGCATAAGGGCGTGGCGTGGGTGGAGCTAAGCGTAAGAGGCGTTGTGTGGGCGGGGTCAAGGCTCTCTGGGGGCGGAGTTAAGAAAGGGGGCGTGGCTTCGAGCTATCCTGGCCAAGACTGGGCTGGGGAAGGGTCAGGATTTTAGGGTCTTGGGGTGGGGCCTGGAGGGTCCCCCAGCTGTCTTGTTACTCAGGGGTGGACATCCAGGAGCTGCTGCTAGAGCTTCCCGACCTGTGTCTGTCCTCCTGGCTGGAAACTGGGGCTGCCTGCCTGCTTGCCTCCTGCTGCAGAGCGACGCCCCCAGAAAGCCCCTGCCTGGAAGGGGCATTCGCTGGGACCCCAAGAACCGGTGCACAGGCCCCCGGTGTGGAGTTCTTGAAGGCCTGCGGCCATGCAATGCCATGCCATGGCATGTCATGCAATTCCATGCCATGCCATGCCATACAATGAAATACCATGCCAGTCAATAACAATGGCTGAGGAGCATCTCCCTGGCTGCTAGGGCTGCAGGTCCTTGCACCCTGAAAGCCAGCACCGATTCCCTCCAACCCCACCCCAGTCCCCCTCCTCTCCTCCGAGGACGTTTAACCTTAATAGGCCAGAACTGGGAGAATGCTCCACAGCCCACCCAGAGCTCACCGGGGTCCCACTCCCGGGGGGCCTGCAGGCTGCTGGGGCTGTGCAAGGGCTGGACGAGGCGACAGGAGCAAAGGGGCCCGTTTCTGTTTTGCTTCATGAAGTTAGGCGACTGCTGGGGGGAAGCCGGGGCTCCCTTTGCTCCCTTTCCCTTTTCGGGGATCAGCAATATGTTGTGCCAGACAGTATGGGGGCGACTAGGATGTATAAAATCTAGGCCGCCTCTGCATTAATTCAGTACAACTCTAAAGTGCCTATTCTAAGCCAGGCGTAGTAGCAACTCTGGGACTCCCCAATGAGCAGCCAGCAGGGCCTGGTAGCACCTTCAGGAGCAAATCCTAGGAAGCAAATAACAAGGTAAGCAAATAATAAGAAGGTGTAAACAAATAACGGGAAGGCCAGGAGACTCAGGTACGTAGACTGAGGTGGGGAATGCTTTGTGAAGACCCTCTCTGCCCTGGAAGCATGGGCCTGGGGCAGGAAGGGCCCATGCAAAGCAATCCTGCAGGTATGCAAAGTCCCAAGACAGGAGAGAAAGGTGTCCTGGGAAACAGGATGCTAGCTGGAGCCAGCCAACTGGAGGCCTGAAGGTGGCAGTGGGAGGAAAATGACTTCAAAAGGTACCAGGGTTCGAATTTCAGGTCAAAATAATCTTTGGGGGCTTACAAATATTAGGGTGCACTCCTACATGTATGGGATCAGTCCCCTGCACTATATGGCACCCCTGGATATCACAAGATGTTGCCTTGGAGGTCCCTAAGCAGAACCTAGGAAATCCTAATGGTCCTCAGCGGGTCCTGAGCACCATTACAACTTCAGGCCCTGCTGTCTGAGTGGCCTCCAGGGGTCCCTGAGCCATGCTCTGGAGACACCGTTCTCCCTAATACCCCCCCAAAAATCTACCCCTGTCCTTGGCCCTCAAATTCCTCAAGAGCAAAACTGAGTTAGTAATACCTACTTTCTAGAAGTGTGAAGATTAGGAAATGAGACTTCATGAAGTGTATAGAACAGGGCACAGAGTACTTTTCTTTTTTTTCTTTTTTCTTTTATTATTATTTTTTTGGGGAGATCACACCCGGCAGCACTCAGGGGTTACTCCTGGCTCTATGCTCAAAAATTGCTCATGACAGGCTCAGGGGACCATATGGGATGCCGGGATTCGAACCACTGACCTTCTGCATGCAAGGAAAATGCCTTACTTCCATGCTATCTCTCTGGCCCCTTTTCTTTTTCTTTTTCTTTTTCTTTTTTTTTTGTTTTTGGGCTATACCCGGTGACGCTCAGGGATTACTCCTGGTTATGCGCTCAGAAATTGCCCCTGGCTTGGAGGATCATTTGGGACACTGGGGATTGAATCACGGTCCAACCTAGGACAGCTGGTCAGCTGCGTGCAAGGCAAATGCCCTACCACTGCGCCACCACTCTGGCCCCAGCACAGAGTAAGTTCTATGTAATATCAGCTATTATAATACTGGCACTACTGACAGTGAATTTCACTATGTTGTCATTTTGGCCTACATTGGTGTCTTTGGAGTTCTTTTTAAAATATCCAGTTACTCGTGGAAACGAATAGAAGACAGAAACACACAAGTGTCGATCTTTGGAATATGCTAGGGATTTAAATTGTAAAATAAAGACGGAGATAGAAGTCATTAGATATGCACAGAAAGCAAAGTTTTTGCTTCAAACGCTGCTCTTTGTCATCTCTGCTCTAAGATAAAAGAAAAGAACTAAATTAAGAACTAGTGTTTAGTACATGGAGGCATTTTCAATAAATCCCTGCAGGAGATGAGCAGCAAAGCTGTTTCACTTTAAATATATTGTATTTTATGCATGTAAAAACAAAATACACTTAGAGCTCATATATGCTGTACTTTCTAGAAATAGAAACTCTAGTATAACATATCAATTTTTGTTCTTTCACATTACGACTTTAGCTCATATGTGTTAGATACAGATGGTTGCCTTCTCAGCATGGCACATTAAGATTTTGAGCATACACTTCTCTACCATATTGTGCCTTAGAGGAATTGAACCCTGACAGACAGAGGCATGCTAATGAATGCCACTTTCAAGTGTCCTTCATTGCATGAAGTCAGTTATACATTAAATGGCACAAAGAGAGGCTGGAGCAATAGCACAGAGGTAGGATGTTTGCCTTGCACATGACCAACCCAAAACGGATCCCAGTTCGATTCCTGGCATCCCATAAAATCCCCTGAACCTGCCAGGAGCGATTTCTTTTGTTTTGGGGTCACACCCAGCAGTGCTCAGGGGTTACTCCTAGGTCTTTGCTCAGAAATCGCCCCTGGAAGGCTCGGGGGACCATATGGGATGCCAGGATTTGAATCACCTCCATCCTGGATTGGTTGCGTGCAAGACAAACACCCTACCACTGTGCTATCTCTCCGGAGCGATTCCTGAGCATAGAGTTAGGAGTAACCCCTGAGCTCCACCGGTTGTAAACCAAAAAACCAAACCAAAACCAAAAAGGCACAGAGAGGTATTTAACCTTTAAGCTAGATATGATGTAAGCCATTCAAAAGATATAATGTGTAAAATGATTACATTTCAATTTTTTTAGGGAGAGGGCACACCTGACAATGCTCAGGGATGACCCTTGGCTCTACACTCAGGAATCAATGGTGGATTTGGGGGGAACAATATAAAGGTGGGGATCAAACCTGTGTTGCCCACATGCAAGGCACTCTACTCACTCTCTCTAGTCCCAGGGATCTAATTTTATAATGGTCAAGCTAGGACCATTAGGAAAGGATGGTTTGAAATTAAGATTTAAGACTCATTATGAGATACTACAGATTAGTAATCTCATTATGAAATTAGTACAGCTAAGACATAACATTGACTATTGGAAGAAGATTTAGACTTGAGAGCTAGTCAAGGATTTGATAGAAGTTCAAGGCGGATGAGATAAGAGAAATAGAAGGAATTGAATACAAGGAAAATTGGTGTCTTGACTACTCACTTGGGTAAATATGCAGGTCAAGACCAGAGTTAAGGGAAGATAGCAGAAGTTGGAGTAGGTTTGGGGGAAAATGTTATGTAAGCCATAGATGAGTTGACCTCCACCAGTCCTGGATCCAATGTAGATGATATGAAGGCTACATACTTATGAGTACCTTTGTATCTAGAGCATGATACAGCTCTGATGAATGGGATTTATGTGGACATTTATACGGAAGGTTTCTAGAAAATCTGATTGTCTTGATAAAAGGTTCATTTGTCACTGGCTATGCTTCCTTTCCTGTTTTCCTACCATAAACTCTGACATGCTGCTTGAAGCTATAATACATTTGTAAATCTGAGAAAGAAAGGCCAAGAGGATGCAAACCTGTTCGCAGGAGATTTTTGAGCAGCTGAAGAAGAAACAAGAAACCCACCTCTAGATGTTAAAAAAAAAAAGCTCTATTCTCATTCTTTTGAAAGAAGACATAAGCAAGGGCCCAGAGAGATAGCACAGCGGCGTTTGCCATGCAAGCAGCCAATCCAGGACCAAAGGTGGTTGGTTCGAATCCCGGTGTCCCATATGGTCCCCCGTGCCTGTCAGGAGCTATTTCTGAGTAGACAGCCAGGAGTAACCCCTGAGCAACACCGGTGTGGCCCCCAAACAAACAAAAAACAAAAACAAAAACAAAAAACAACAAAAAAGAAGACATAAGCAAGTCAGCTCCCTTTTAATGTGATGAAATCACAGTGAGTTTTCCTTTTTATTCTTAAACTTGTATTTCAAATTGTATTTTTCCTATGAAATATTATCTTTTTTTTCCCTTTTTTTTGGTTTTTGGGCCACACTCAGTGATGCTTAGGAGTTACTCCTGGCACTGCGCTGAGAAATTGCTCCTGGCTTGGAGGACCATATGGGATGCCGGGAATTGAACTACCGTCCATCCTGGGTCAGCCGTGTGCAAGGCAAACACCCTAGCACTATGCTATTGCTTACCTTAGAGTAATATATTTTCATGTTTGAAAAATTCTTCTTGAATGTCCTTTTTCAGTTCTCTGAAAAACATCACTGTATGCTTATTAAAAGCAATTAAATATTTCCCCTTGAGAACAAGACTGAGAGTTAATTAATTTTTCTAGATTGTGTTATTATATTATCAGTGCCAAGGAGATTAACATAACAAAATTATTTTAAGTAAATAAAATCATTACAGGTAAAAGCAAAATATTACTGGAAAAGCACCTCTTAATGAGATGGGTGAGTTGAGAAATCTTTTCATGTTATCGTGAATGGATATTACCCATTACCAGACAACACAATAACAGCATAAATTTCCTTAATATTTTTCATTCCTTGATATTAATGCTGTAAAACTTATTTAAGCAAATAAGCAGGTGAGGATAGAAGTTCATATAGCAATGGCAATCAATTTAAAAATACCTAACTATAAAAGCAATTTCTAATCAGCAATTCGAGTCGACAACCTTATCTGGTATTTCTTTGATTTTACATGATATTAGAGCCCTTTTAACTTATTATAGTCACTTACTTTCTCAATATCTACAATTCTCAATGCCCAGAAGATTTCTAGACTCTGGAAAATGTTCCATTATCTGATTTAAGATGAGTTAAAGGTAGCTTGTGAAGGCATCTTTATCACAGTCATATTTTCAGTAATTTACGCTTAGGAAGAAATATACAGAGATTTTGAAGACTTGGGAACAGACTTTTTAAAGCTCTTTCAGTTGGAGGCAGCTCTATAAAGACCCTTCATATTCATGACCCAGACAGAAGAGGCTTTTTTTTTAAGCCATGAGAAAGAAAGCAATGATCAGGACGAACGTGAAGTGTTGAGGACAAAAACTTCAAAACAGGCTTTTATGGATTGATTAGAGGCAATGCGCAGTAATGAACCCTCCCAGGAGACTGGAGGAAATGATGCCAGAGGGAAGAGAAAAATTAGAAGAAAGTGAGACACAAAACTTGCAGGAGGATTTTTCTGTACAGAGAGAAGTTCTACAGAGAAGCTTCAGCAGTGATTGGGGGGGGGGGGATAAAACAGTTTGCTGGGTGTTGGCACTATGATGTTTTTAGAACAACTGGAAATGCGTGTCATAGCTAAATTTGAGAAGGGAAGGGTTAAAAGGGATGTCTAGACATATAAGCTCTCAAGAAAGAACAAGACAACTTAACAGATGCTCTTACAGATGCTATCAGATGTGGTGTATAATGAACCAAAACAAGGAAATAGATGATATTCAACGAGAAAAAGCACTTCGACTGACCAAAGAATTGAGATTGCCAAAAGAGAAGGGGACCTGGTAGGGATTGGCTCTGTGGAAGGGTCACACTAGACCCCTACAATTTAGAAATAGTTACACTTTTATAAGTCCTTGTTTCCTCAATTAAAAAATATTCTCAGTTGTAAAATGAAGGAGCCAGAAGGAAAGAAGCGAGCTATCTTTTTTATCTTTCTTTCCTTCCTTTCTTAATGAGAGAATTCGAATGTTTGTAGTCCTTGGGGAAGGTGCCCGCAGAGAAGAGAGGCTGAAAAGAAGCCAAGCAAGCACAAAAAATCTCTGAAGAAACAGATGGAGGGTTTGCGTTTGGAGAGAGGAGAAAACACACAAAAGTGAGTTGTAGAAAAGCTTTGTTCTAGATCTCACACTCCATATTTGAGCTCTCTTCATAACTGATTGTGTTTCCAATAACATTTGTTTGTTAATATTAGTATCTTTAGATCTTGTTCCTGGTGTACTAAAAAGTTTTCTTTCTTTCTTTCTTTCTTTCTTTCTTTCTTTCTTTCTTTCTTTCTTTCTTTCTTTCTTTCTTTCTTTCTTTCTTTCTTTCTTTCTTTCTTTCTTTCTTTCTTTCTTTCTTTCTTTCTTCTTTCTTCTTTCTTTCTTCTTTCTTTCTTTCTTTCTTTCTTTCTTTCTTTCTTTTCTTCTTTCTTTCTTTCTTTTCTTTCTTTCTTTTTCTTTCTTTCTTTCTTTCTCTTCTTTTCTTCTTCCTTCTTTCTTTCTTCTTCTTCCTTCCTTCTTCCTTCTTCCTTCCTTCCTTCCTTCCTTCCTTCCTTCCTTCCTTCCTTCCTTCCTTCCTTCCTTCCTTCCTTCCTTCCTTCCTTCCTTCCTTCCTTCCTTCCTTCCTTCCTTCCTTCCTTCCTTCCTTCCTCCTTCTTCCTTCTTTCTTTCTTTCTTTTTTCTTCTTTCTTTCTTTCTTTTCTTTTTCTTTCTTTCTTTCAGAATTGAAAATTCTTTAACAGCAAACTGAGGGTTTGTCCTTCCAAAGAACATTTACACCAACTTATTTGTGTTTTGTTTTATTTTATTTTGTTTTGTTTAGTAGCCACACCTGGCCATGCTCAGGGTTAACTCCTGGCAGTCTTGGGGGTCCAGATGAAATGCCAGTGCTCTAACTCGAGTTTGCTCTGTGCAAGGCAAACACCTTATTCCATGTACTATTGTTTTGGCCCCTACTAAGACTTTTAATTCATAAACAAACCCACTTAAACACTCACTTTAAGTTCCTTTCACCAACACCAAGATTAAGAAACGTACACGCCTGCTTTCTTCAATCTCAAAATGTTTTATTTCTTGCCTACTCTTACCTTGAAATAGTGACTTTTGCAAAGGGCCACCTGATTGGGGTGGGGTCTCCTCAAAGACTCCCTAGCTTTGTGGTATTTCAGACTATACCATGAGCCCCAAACCTTTAAGGCAAAAACTGGGTACAGAAAGTGACTTTGGCACCTGCTGCTCCACAGAGATTCTTGATTCACTTTATTTTTGTCTCTTTGAAAGATCCTCTATCTTTATGCTAAGTGTGGTGTGTGTGTGTGTGTGTGTGTGTGTGTGTGTGTGTGTATGCGTGTGTGTGACTGATTTATACATTTTTATCAGTGTTTTCATTTCAGTGGAGAAAGTCGTTCAGGATATCAAGTTTGCCCTGTTCTGGAAGGGAAATAAAAAAACAAAGCCTGGTGTGCCTGCTGTCATAACTGTGGTTTTGATAAGCAGGGCATGAGTAGCTTTGATGGCTGGGTTTGTACATATTAATCCTGGTTGCTATGCAGCTGTTGATGGAATTAGTCTGTGGGCGCAGGGTTTCTAAACCAACCGTTCTTGGATGGCCAGAAAAGGAAGGAAGATGGGGGCCTTGGTTTGCTGATTGCCAACCATCTCCATGGTCACAGGGTGCTGGCTCTCCTCTTCCTGTCTGCCCAGAAGATTTCCTGCAGTACTAAATTTATTTCATATTTTTTTCAGCGTCCAGAGCTTGCTGATGAAAGGAGAGTTTACCTGTATGTGCAGATATGAATGAAGCAATAGAAAAGACTAGAAAACAGAAAAAGGGAATCAACAAGAAGATCACGACTTCCATTGGGCTGGAGGAATATAGATTCTTCTGTTTTTAGTTTTGGGGAAGGAGAGGAACTTAACGCTTTCAGGCCTAATTCTAACTCTGAGTATTTATTGCGTTTCATAGATCATTCCTATGTGAACCACTGTGAAACACTTTTTTTTTTTTTTTTTTTTTTTGGTTTTTGGGCCACACCCGGTGTTGCTCAGGGGTTACTCCTGGCTGTCTGCTCAGAAATAGCTCCTGGCAGGCACGGGGGACCATATGGGACACCGGGATTTGAACCAACCACCTTTGGTCCTGGATCAGCTGCTTGCAAGGCAAACACCGCTGTGCTATCTCTCCGGGCCCTGTGAAACACTTTTTAAAAAAAATCACAGGATAACTATATTATCAGGCACAAATTCTCTCTCTCACTCTTGGCACCATGATTTATAAAGTTATTCTTAATTAAGTTCAGGTTTATAATGTTGGACACAAATCCCTTCACCAGTGTCTATTTACATCCAACATCCACAATTTCAAGGAAACTTTTTTTCTTTGGGGGAGTTTCCAAGTTCAGGGGTTCGGTGAATACCCCTAGTGATACTTGGCTAATTGGTTGGATGGCTCAATGCTGAGACTTGAGAATGGGGTACAGGGGTCACCAGGGTCACTCTAACAGTGCTCAGGTACCACTAGGGCCACATTTGGTGGCACCTATTCCTCTCTTACCCAATGTCACATCCTTTAATGTGCTTTTATTGCTTCTAAGTTTTAGGAGAGGTTCCAAAGACAGAGCAAGATCAGGAAAATAACTACATTAACAACTATCATGACAATGTCAATGAGTGAGAGAAGTAGAATGCCTGTCTCAAATACAGGAGGGGTGTGGAAGAAGGAAGAGGGGCATTGGTGGTGGGAATGCTGCTTTGGTGAGGGGGGGTGTTCTATTTATGACTGAAATCCAACCACAATCATGCTTATTATCATGGTGCTTAAATAAAGATTTTATATTAAAAAAAAAACAACAATCTGGGAGGATGTTGGGAGGGAAACTAGGGACATTTGTTGGTTGGAAATATGCACTGGTGAAGAGTTGTATACATTGCATAACTGAAACCCAATGATGCATCACTTTATATCTTTGGTAAAATAAACAATTGTATTGTGAAAAAAAAAACGCACAAAAGGTACCATATATATTTTATAGATTATTGACTCAGAGATCTTTTTTCCTGGATAGAGCTAACATAAAATCATTTTAAGTGAATCCTCTCTTGAAATCTTATATTTGATTGTATTGTGAATTTTTTTTACGAAAAGATGTTTGATTATTAAAAAATAAATACCTTTTTTTTTGTTTTTTGGGCCACACCCGTTTGACGCTTAGGGGTTACTCCTGGCTATGCGCTCAGAAATCGCCTCTGGCTTGGGGGGACCATATGGGACGCTGGGGGATCGCACCGCGGTCCATCCTATGCTAGGGCTTGCAAGGCAGACACCTTACCTGTAGCACCACCTTCCCGGCCCCTAAAAAAAAATAAATTCTTAAGGTTCTTTATATTCCAAAGTAAAGTGCAGCATTATATTTGTTATATTTGTTTAGAGAAAAAGAATCAGTCAAATGCAGTGTGTGTGTGTGTGTGTGTGTGTGTGTGTGTGTGTGTGTGTGTGAGTGATATGGAATTGGCTCAGAGGTTTATGGAAGCTGAGCAAATCTCAAATTCTGCATTTGAATTCTAAAAGGCCAGGAGTAACCATGGAGTATTTCCAGTTCAAAGTTCCCTGTCCCTTTTCTGAGAAGGCCACACATTTTCAGCTCAGAGAGGGACCTATCTGGGGTAATTTGATGGCTTACTTACTTTGATTTGCTCTTGATGACTCTTTGTTCTATTCTATTGGTGGTCACACCTGGTGGTCCTGGCTTTGTGCTCAGTAATCACCCCTAGTAGGCTTAGGGGATCATATGATCATGCTGCCCATGATTTATGTTATATGTTATATATGATCATGTTGACATAGATCCTGTTGCCCAGGATCTAACCCAGCTTGGCTGCCTGCAAAGAAAGTGCTCTACCCTCCAAACTATCTCTCTATCTACTCCTCCAGTCTTTCTTTCAGAATCTGTAGATGTTTGAATTTTTTTTTTTTTATCTTTGGCAGGGGTGGATCAAATTCTTTCTCATTTCTTTGGCAATGTTACCCCATATCTTGGAGACGTTTTTTCCCTCTGGATAATGCTACTCTTGCCTCAAGATCTGTCCTATGGCATGAGTGCCATTATAGCTATTTATCTTCTAACCAACAAGGGAACCAGGAGATCCACTGACACCTCAGAGTCTATCACTAAAGACCCAGTCTTAGAACTAGCCCTGGAGAGAGATTTGATGGTGGATATGACTGGTCAACCCTTCTATCTGTATATGTACCACCATCTTTGGTCCAACCCATCTCAAGACAGCTTATTGTTGTATGCTTCAGCATCTACTAACAATGCGTTTGCCTTATCCCACCTCCACCCCATTCCCTGAAGTAAGCTAGACTGTATTACTGCTTGCTGCTGTGATAAAAACAAAACAACTCTTTATGACCCCTTTGCCTCATTTTTTTTCAGTCCCCTTCTAGATCTTTCTCTGCTTAGTGCTTAATTAACTCATGATTCCACAAGCCTAAAATTTGCTCCCCAGTGTCTGCAGCAGGCCCACCTCCTAGTCTTACTCCTCCTTCACTCTCCTATCTTTTGTTCCCTTTTTGGAGGATTTCTCTCACTCTTCTCCCACATTGGCTACCCACTCCTGCTAGTGTGCTCAGAGAGATGATGTTCCCTGGCCTTCCTAGCCCTTGGTCATGTCATTAGCTAGAGGCTGAGGGTCCAGCTATACATATATGTGGTCTCATGTGCTCAATCTACTACCCTCTCTAGATCCCAAACTTCAATGGCAGATGTAGCACCGGGTATGGACCACTTAAGCATATCCCTGAACAAGAGTCCAAAAAATTTTTTTTTTATTTTGGTTTGGGTGCTACACCTGGTGGTATTCAGGGCTTACTCCTGACTCTGCATTCAGGCATCATTACTGGAAGGGCTCAGGGGACCATATAGGGTACTGGGGATTAAACCTAGGTTGACCATGTTCAAGGTAGGCATACTTCCTGCTGTACTATTGCTCCATCACATCCTAGAACCCCAAAGACTTTATGGAATAAATATTTTAGAAAAAAAATTAAGTGATAAAACCAGTGTGATAAGAATCTCTGCCTCCTCTTCTCGCATCACCCTGTCTTCCTCTCTTCAGGGTTTCTGAGCTTTCCTTCTGCATTTAGGGATCAGGTATGCACTCAGCAAGGGTGACCCTATCAGTTTCATCAAACACATAAGCACGGGGCTGGAGATATAGCATGGAGGTAGGGCATTTGCCTTGCATGCAGAAGCATGGTGGTTCGAGTCCTGGCATCCCATATGGTCCCCCGAGCCTACCAGGAGCGATTTTATGAGCATAGAGCCAGGAGTAACCCCTGAGGGCTGCCGGTGTGACCCAGAAAACAAAACCAACCAACCAACAAACAAAAAACCACATAAGCACTTTGGTCATTAAGTTTTCCCTTCTCTATCCTCTTTGACACCTGACAATGTCTACTCTCCCTTTCCCCTGTGATGGTCCATCTTGTGGCAGGAATTTCACACCTTTGATGTCTGAAGTCAGGTGTGTGAAGTCTAACTTTCTGTTTTGCTTCTGGGTGGACAGTCAAGACTTCATGTAATCTCATTGAAACTCTATGGCCTTATATTTAAAGTAGGGAAAATGCCACCTATTGGTGTTGAGATGGTGATAATGAATGTCAAAGCACTGGTGGAAAATTACTAAGAGGGTATAGGGTATAATTAGTTATTGTGACCATCATATCGCCCCCTCTGCAAATCCCTTGGGTGGTGAGCAAGATCCTTCTCAAGCAAGTCCCTACGAGCCCTTTGCATTCTGCATTGAGATTTCTTCCTTCCTTCCTTCCTTCCTTCCTTCCTTCCTTCCTTCCTTCCTTCCTTCCTTCCTTCCTTCCTTCCTTCCTTCCTTCCTTCCTTCCTTCCTTCCTTCCTTCCTTCCTTCCTTCTTTCCTTCCTTCCTTCCTTCCTTCTTTCCTTCCTTCTTTCCTTCCTTCCTTCCTTCCTTCCTTCCTTCCTTCCTTCTTTTCTTCCTTCCTTCCTTCTTTTCTTCCTTCCTTCCTTCCTTCCTTCCTACTTCCTTCCTTCCTTCCATCCTTCCTTCCATCCTTCCTTCCTTCCTTCCTTCCTTCCTTCCTTCCTTCCTTCCTTCCTTCCTTCCTTCCTTCCTTCCTTCCTTCCTTCTTTCTTTCTTTCTTTCTTTCTTTCTTTCTTCTTTCTTTCTTTCTTCTTTCTTTCTTTCTTTCTTTCTTTCTTTCTTTCTTTTCTTTCTTTCTTTCTTTCTTTCTTTCTTTCTTTCTTTCTGTCTTTCTTTCTTTCTTTCTTTCTTTCTTTCTTTCTTTCTGTTCTTTCTTTCTCTCTCTTTCTTTTTTTATTTCTATTTTTTTTTTTGGCCACACCCGGTGATGCTCAGGGGTTACTCCTGTCTATGCGCTCAGAAATCACCCCTGGCTTGGGGGGACCATATGGGATGCTGGGGGATCAAACCTCGGTTCATCTGGGTAGTGTTTGCAAGGCAGATGCCCTACCTCTAGCGCCACCTCTTTGCATTGAGAATTCTTATACTGCCTTTCAGTTACTGTCAGTCTCATCCTTTAACAATGGAGGAAGTGCAAGAGCAGAGAGGGAACCTGGACTCGAGCTCCCAGGTTAAACACAGAACACTGAGGGTGACAACTGCAGTGACTAATAGAACATGGATGCCTTGTTGTAAGTCTATGTTGGAATACACTGAGAATGGAGGAAAGACGAGGAGCAGAAAACAGAACTGAAGGGGGAAGATTCCTTTTGGCCAGCTGAGACCCACTTTTCTAGAGGCATTTGCCTGTTCTGAGCATGATCTGAGCTAGGGATTAGAGAGGGGGGGCAGACAGACAGGGATAGAGACAGAAAGACAGAGGGACAGAGACAGAGAGACAAAGGGTAGAGAGAGTCAGAGAGACACAAAAAGACAGACAGAGAGGGACAAAGAGAGACAGAGAGAGACAAAAAGACAGAGGGACAGGGACTGAGATGGAGAGAGAGACAGAGATAGAGAGAGAAAGAGACAGAGACAGAGATAGACAGAGACAGACAAAAAGAGACAGAAAGACAGAGAAAATAGAGACAGAGACAGACAGAGAGAGACAGAGAAAACAGAGACAGACAGAAACAGACAAAGACAGAGAGAGACAAAAAGACAAGAGACAGAGAGAGACAGACACAAAGAGATGGAGAAAGACAGAGACAGAGAGACAGAGACAGTAGGGGCTTGGAAGTTGTTTCAAGGGTTTTCCCTGTCCTCCATTGGTTAGACTCCTGGAATACTGCTGCCAACTCAGTAACTTGGGCTCTAACTCGCACTAAAATAGGCCTGAATCACAGACCCATGTTGTGTTTAATGTCTTCCCTGGGACTTGGGGTGCCCAAGGGCTGGTAATTGCTTCTCCCCTTTGGCATCTGCATTGATTTCTCTGTAGCTAGATTTTGCCTCTGCAAGGAGTTCATCAAGACATTGGCGCCCCCTGCCGTCTGAGCGTTGCTTTGCAAGAATTTGGAGCCCTCTTAGCATCCTGTCTGTGTTCCAGGGAATTCTTAGTTTCAAAATATGAAATTTTGATCCTCGGGTTTCCTCTCCCTTGAGTGTGAGCTGTATATTTTTTTTGTAGATGCGTCTGCATTTTAGGTCGCGTATGTAAAATTGAATTAACAAGGCTCACTTTATAGTATCATGTGAGCCTGAAGCAAGACAGTGTTGAGCTTTAGGCAAAAAACACTGCTGGTGTCCACAGTTAGTACTCAGTCAATTATAATAACAGTAATAGTGGTAAAGTTTGTGGCTGTCCCCTAGTTCTTTTTCCTCTTCATTTTTGGGGCCACCTGGTGATCTTTAGCCTTAATCTTGGCTCTGTGCTCAGAGATCACTTCTCATGATGTATGTTCAGGGGATCAAACCAAGCAGGATCAGCCACTGCAAGGCAAGTAACTCAACCCCCTGCAACTATCTCTCCTGCTCTTTCCTCCTCAGAGGTCCTTAAAGTAGGCAGCACTGGGTGCCTGATTTCAGTTGTTCTAGAATGTTCGGTGTTTTCAGCTCTCTTCATAATAGATCTAGGAGATGGTACCCAAAACTGAGAAAAGAAGGAAGGCAGGACAAATATCCTGATTTTTGTCTCCTCCTTGATCACTGGTTTGGAAGAGCAGGTTTCAGACCTTAGGATGCTGAGAACTAGAGCTGCTTCAAACGCCTTCCCTCAGAGCTGTTTCTCTGAGGTTGCCACTGGGCCTCCATGTTAGAAGATGCATCTCAATTTCCTTAGACAAAGACTGAGTTCAGGATCCAGTGGAGAAAGTGGTAGTTAAAATAGGACCGAATTTAGGGGCCTAAGAGATAGCTCAGTGGTAGGGTGTTTGCCTTGCATGTGGCCAACCAGGAGAGACCCGGATGGATTCCTGGCATCCCATATAGCCTCCCAGCCTGCCAGGGGCGATTTCTAAGTGCAGAGCCAGGAGGTTGATCCCTGAGATCCGCTGGGTGTGGTCCAGAAACCAATCAATAAATAAAGTTTAAAAAAATAGTACCAAATTTGGTAAGAATTGAGCTGGGTTGTGCATCAAGGCTGGAAATATTTCTGTGGGCTCCTACTGGGGTATCTTAAAGATTAGCCTTGCTCAATCTTGCTCAATCTCCTATTTTGTGGGCTACTCAGACATTGTTAGCCTGTTGTCTCACACTGTACCCACTTCTGGTTTCTAGTTGCCCCTAATGTCCTAATCAGCAGCACCCCAATAGTAGATTCTCAGGAGCTTCTTCCCTCATTCCTCACTGTAGGGACCACTGTAGGGACCATGGGGAGCGCCAGGACCCTTGGGTCTTGCTCCGGTCTTTCTCCCTCCAATTCTCCCCACACCTGGAAGGGACACAATTGGCTACCAAGATGGCTACCAAGGGACACAATTGGCTACCAAGATGAGGTATTCCTTTAGAGACGAGAGCATCAAACAAATGAAGTTATTCCGAAATTCAAAGCACTATTCCTGATACTACAACTTTTAGGGGCATATAGTCAACTGCAAGACCTCCTGGAAGAAGGAAGGTAGAGGGAGAGGTCGCCTATACTCACTTTTTCTTTCTTTCTTTTTTTTTTTTTTGAAATAAATGAATGGTTTATGCTACACCATTTATTCATTTTTTTGGATACATATTAGAATTTTCATTTGAAACTTAAAAAGAAACATTTTTACATGTCTTCAACATTAAAATATTGTTGACAATAATATTTTAGTTAAATATTTACATAACATCTGGGGGGGTTCCCATCACCAAATTGTCCTCCCTACACCTCCGTTTTTGTCCTATCTCCCGTATCCACTTCCCTCACCCCCCAGGGCTGCTAGATTGTGTGGTCCCCTATGTACCTATCCTACTACATAGTAGTCTTGCATCTGATTGGTCTAGGTGCCTCCCTAATTTCCCCCTCTAACTGGGAGGCAGGCCTAGCTAGTTCAATTTTCGTGGTTTGGTTTGAATAAGAGAAAAGTAGTAAACTGGTGTAAAAGTCTAATACTCTGAAAGTGGGCAGAGTCCTTCTAGAGGCTCTTATCATCGATTTGAAGGGTGAAGGAGGAAAAAGAAAATGAAACATTCCGTCAGTCCAAAAAAAAAAAAAAGAAAAAAAAGAAAAAAAGAGGAAAACAAAACAAACAAAACAAACAAAAAAAAACAAAAAACAAAAACAAAACACAAAAAACCAAAAAACAAAAACCGCCATGGTCTTGAGATAAGAAACATGACATAGCCCATAAAGAAAGAAAAGAAAAGAAGAGAAAAAAATAGGTATATCTGGGGACAATAGCTTCAATAACCTCACCCAAACAGAGAAATCGACCAAAAATAGTTAGGTAAGTAAAAATAATAATAATAATAGTAATAAATGAAGGTAAAAAAATAATATATAAAAAGTAAACCATGTTTTGTGCTATTTTTTTCCCTCCTGCCCTGGCACAGTAAATATTGGGGTCATTCGAGAAGGAATTCACTTGGCCTAAGAGTTATGGGTTTCTCCGTCCTTGGAGTATATTGTCATGGAATCAACCATAGACTGTTCAGGATCATTTACTCTCCCGGTGGTCTTTTGTCGTGTTTGGGAGACTTCTGTTCTGTTCTGGGTGTTACAATCAGACCTCTGTGTCTAGAGATCTCAGTGTCTGCACAGATTCAGGGTTGGGATTTATGATGACGTCAGTCTTTGTGGTTCAGGTGTTCTGTTCCCGCAGTGTCATTTTAATCCATCTTCTGTGGTTGGTGGTCTTGGTCTTTGCACTGTACCTAGGATGGCACTTAGGATAGCATCTTTCTTTGTGCTTCCAGAAGCCAGATTCCATTACAATTGTCTCTGCTAGACCTTTGGAAGTGGGGTTCATGGTTGTTGTGCAGGTCGTAGTTCAAACCCTAGACTAGGGCTTTTTTATTGGTCCCTCGGTGTATACCATCTGGTCCTGGTTCTAGCAGCCAGTCATCTGTTAATCGCGATCTTGGCTTTTGGATCTACCAAGGGTGCCAAAGTCTTCTGATTTTGTCTTATTGTTAGCTGGTAAGTTTGGGTAATCTGCTCTTAGGTCAAGTTGTTCCCAATTTTCCCATTGTCAGGATATCATATTGGAGCTGGGACTTGTTGGTGACCCTGCCGTATTAAGGCTGTCCTGGCTGGGATCTGTTTCCTGTAGTTGTGTTTCTATGTCAGGGATCCAGGGTTCAAGGCTGGACGGATGGTATCTACTCTCCTGAGGTCTAAATTGATTCCACATGACATTTTTTCAAGGCAGGAGATATCCCTGTATTGTAAACAACTATGGGTTCCCATCTCTAGTAGATAGGAGCTCTTTTTTTGTATGTAAGATTTCCCCTTTTTTCAAGGTGCCTTTGCAGGGGGAAATGGCGCTACCTTATATTGTCAGTGTATTTGGGGGTGGACAAAGGGGAAAACAAAAACAGGTCACATACCCAGAAAAGGTAAAAAAAAAAAAAAAAAAAAAGAAAGAAAAAGAAAAAGAGAAAAAAATATATGTATGTATATATATATAGGCATAAAATATATGTGTTCACATATGTATATGTAGGACAGACACATTTAAAAATATAGTAAAAAACAAACAAACAAACAAAAACAAACAGAAAAAAACAAAACAAAAAAACGAAGTAAAGAAGTATTTAAAGGACCAAAGTGAGGCAGTAGACTACTTTACATTTGGGGAAAAGCAAGTAAAGAGGTGGTGTAATACAGGTCTTATGCTTATGTTGGAAGTACAGTTTTTCCCATTGTCTTTTGGGTTTTTCTTGTGGTGTGTGGGTTCCCAGGCACCTTTCCATCACGCCCCCTGACCTTCTTCAGATTGGCAAAAGGTTTGCGGCAGGGAGGTCCTGGAAGAGATCTTGCATTGGGGATACTTTTGGACCTAGGTCCGGTTTCAAGAAACAGTCCACGTTAGGGGGAGTTGATAGGGAGGGGCGCGCAGCATGAGTCCGCAGGGGAGTTGGCTGCCTTTTCTTGCCGGGGACGAGGTGTGGGTTTGACTGGGTGTCCCTTCTCTTGGGTGCTGGGTACTGGTTCGTTGGGGTAGGAGGTCGATCTTGTTGCCTAATAGATTAAGGACTGAGGGTGAAGAGTTTTAATATAGTGGGAGGTCTGGATGGGATTGAGGGGTAGAGGGATAGTTGGATTTCCAGAGGGGGGAAAGGGTAAGGTGTAGGGAAGGGGTAGGAAGGGAGAAAAGAGAAAAATACATTAGAAAGAAAGGGAGAAGAGAAAGGATAGAAAGTAAAGAAAAGAATAGAAAAGAAAAAATAAAAAAGAAAGAGGTGAGAAGAAAGGAGAGAATAGCAAGGGAATGCTAGTTTGCTTGAATGTGTTCAATGAATAGAGCATGTAGTTTGAGTCTGTACGTCGCTGTTACTGCTTCGGTGGTCTGACTGGTCACGTGCTTCAATCCCTAAAAGAAGGTAAACCTAGAGATAAAGTGTATGTTAAAGAGTTTTCTCGGGGCCCATCTCGTAGTGCAAACTAGGTATGGTATCTCGTGTGGTATCCCGAGCTGCCATCTTAGCTTGTCCACCCTTTGTATCCAAGAACGCCCAAGCCTCTCTGGCCGGCGCGCAGGAGTCTCTTTATTTCTTTTTTTAATAATAATTTTTATTGTGACCAAAGAGTGAATAACAAATCTTTCACAGTAGTATTTATGGTACATAGTGACAATGAATCAGGGCCATTCCCACCACCAAGGTTGTCCTCCCCTCATGTGCCCCATATCTCCCCTTTGTCGTCCCCCCCCCCCAGTGCTAGTGAAAATGTTCCCCCTCTGTGTATAGCTTGTTGTAGATAGGGTATCTATTCTGTTGTTGACTTTAGGTTTGATGTTTGAGTCAGATCATTTTTTATTTCCACTCAATGTTCATACGGCTGTTTGGTCCTGGTACCGTTTATTTTTATTTTCTCCCTCAATTCATGAGGCAGAACAAGATAATTCAAGTTGTGTGGTTCTGCTTACACTAACTTTTTCAAGCCCTGATAATATCAGCCCCCCCAAACCAGCATACCTCAGGTCAGTGTCCCCGAAGAGAATCAAAGAGGGTCAGTGATGAGGCAGAGCCATCTAGAATATGGTGATTTTGGGTGATGAAGGCAGCAGGAGTGGCTTTAGGAGGCTAAGGACTGATCTACCCTTTGCTCCTGAGATGGCCATTTATGATTGTTTGGGCCAGTGTAGCCATAAACTTTTACCACTTGGCTTACATCTCATTCAATCATGAACAACTTTTTTTTCAATCATAGAATGTTTTAATTTTTTTTTATAATTTTTATTTTGACCATATTGACTTACATATCTTTCACAGTAGTATTTTAAGTACATTTTAACATTGAATTAGGGGAATTCCCATCACCAAATTTGTCCTCCACCCCCACTCCCATCCTGCATCCCATATCCTCCACCCTCACCCCCCGGGCTGCTAGAATAAGTGTTTTCCTCTGTGTCTAGCTTACTACTTAGTGATCGTATTTCTGGTTGGTCCTGGTACCCTCCCTTATTTCCCCCTCTGTTTGCACGGACAACTTTTTAACTGTGTATTTCACTATGAAACAATTTAATACTTTTATATATTTTTGTTTTTATGGCCATACATGGTGACTTTCAGGTGCTACTCCTGGGCTATGTGTCAGAAACCACCCCTGGCTTGGGGGACCATATGGGATGCTGGGGGATTGAACTGTGGTCTGTCCTAGGTTAGCTGCGTGCAAGGTAAACGCCCTACCACTTGCGCCATAGCTCCAGCCCATAACATTTATTTTTTAAAAAGAATCTGAAGTTCCTTCCTGGCAGTGATCTCCTATGCTGCATTTCTCTGGCATAAGGAATGGTGCGGTGAGTAAGAAAAAGCTCTGGTGTAGAAAAGAGGCCGGCTAGGCTTGCTTCACCTTGCAGGAGGGCCTTGAAATTCTCCAGGGGTTAAGTCCTCTACTGTTACATAGATTAGGGAAAAGAAGGGGATCTAGCTCAAGTTTCTTGACTCTCAGCACAGTGCTCAACACCAAAAGTCTCTCTGGTGTCAGCAGGTTGGCATGGGGCAGGGCAGAAGGCTTGTAGTGCCTGAGCTTTGAGCTTCAACTAAAGGGGTAGTTTGGCTTTTCATCTCAGCAGAGATGACAGAACGCAAGAAAGGCAGATAGATATTCACTGCAGGCCACACCTGAAGACTTTAAACAGGAAACAAAGCTCTTGGGCCTCCTACTCTCTGGACAGTTTGCCTGCAGGGGACACCCAGGTCATCTTGATTGTTATAGGCTGATGCACTGAGGCGATTCTCATGAGATCTAAAGCTTCACTTATTCTCATTCCTTTATTTTCTTTATTGGAGATTATTCTTATCTTCTTATTCCCTCATTGGAGCCCTTGGGAGCTGTGATGACCTTGAGGAGATCATGGTGGCTCTGAAAACCTTAATTCTTATTTATTTATTTATTTATTTATTTATTTATTTATTTATTTATTTATTTATTTATTTATTTATTCATTTTATTAGTTTTTTTAGGTCACACCCGGCAGTGCTCAGGGGTTCCTCCTGGCTCTATGCTCAGAAATCACTCCTGGCAGGCTCAGGGGACCATATGGGATGCTGGGATTCCAACCACTGTCCTTCTGCATGCAAGGCAAATGTCTTACCTCTATGCTATCTCTCTGGCCCCTGAAAACCTGAATTCTGGTCTCATACTTCCTTTCTCTGCATTTTGGTATGGGCTCATGTTTAGGATACTTTAGCAGCGTGCACCTGACCCCATTTTGCTGGTTCTCTGGGGGCAAACCTCTAATACGAGATACAAAAATAAGATATCTAAGGGTGGGAGAGAGAGATAGTATGGGGTGAAGGAAGGCCTTTGCTTCGCATGCAACTGACTTTGGTTCAATTTCTGGCAGAAGTGATTCAAAGCACAAAGACAAAAGTTAGCCTGACCATCTCTGGGTGTGTCCACTCTCTTCTAAAAAAAAAAAAGAGAATGTCTGTAATATCTGACCAGTTCCTTGCCTCTCTCTTCACTGCTGATCAAATCCCTGATTGCCCCTAGGATCCTCAGTTGGGACTTGCCTAGTCTTGGGCCAGGCTGGTATTTTTAAACTCCTTGCCTGGGGCTTTTCTCCACCTTCCCCTATCTCATGCTCACCTGACAGCTCTTAGGGATTGATTAATGGGGTGTCTCTCATTTTGTGGCTTGTGGGGAGAAGGGGAAGAGGCTGAATGAAAGGGAATGGAGGCCTGAGTTGGGTGGACTTACTTGTCTCTCTGGAGTGGCCTAGAGGGTCTTGGTAAAATCTTGAACTTTACACACATTTCTCTGTGGTCGTTAAGTCAGTTCTTAATTAAAAAAGAACAGTTTAGAAAGCACTGTCCCCAACATGGATGCTCTGGTGTGCTAAGAACAGTTTATTCTTAAACAACACATCAAAAAGAATTCACTGTAACATTGATTACATGAAAATAAAGGTTCTCTGTTTATTAAACAGCTTAAAGATGAATTGCATACCAGGAGATTTGGGACGTATATAACTTGTAATGAATTGGTATCAAGGTTATGTATACAAAACAAATGCAATTTAATAAAAAAGAACAAATAGCTCAAAAGAAAAATGGATGAATGATGTCTACAGGAATTCACAGAAAAGAAAATACAGATGGTTTTAAAAAACAGGTGAAAAAAAATGATTCAATCTCATTAGTTACTAAGGAAAAAAGAAAGGCAGCAGACATTTTATTTGTTAACACATTGATGCCCACACTGCAATTTTGTGATGATTAAGACACATCCATGTGTGAAACACTGGTGATCTGAACTGCTGTAAAGGTGTTAATTGGTAAAAAAACAACAACAACAACAACAAAAAAACACAAAGTCTGTATAGAGAATTGGAAATTCTTTTTCTTCAATGAAAATTTACTGAACCTACCATGTACTCTTTTAGGTGCTCAAGATCTTAAGGTGAGTAAAAGAAGGTCTTTCTAGCACAGTCCCAAGAAACTGAAGCAGACAGACAGACCGACAGCATGGTCCACTTTGTGATTCAGAAGAGCCATTTCCATCCTAGGCCAGTGGACTCCAAGGGGAGAGAAGCACTAGGACAAAGGGAGAAGTCTTCCAGTTACACCATGTAGGCCCTGTTTGGCCACACAGACATGAGAGGCAGAGAGACAAAATGGCAGCAGGTTTCTTTTTGTGACTTAAAAGAGGCATTTTTAAGCCCAGGTCAGTAAAAGAACAGGAGAAGAACATGGCTGCTTTGCTTTGCTCAGCAGATCAGCATTTCTTCCAGTCAATGAACCCGACCACAGCTCATAAAAAAAGAACACCACACTGCAAAGGTCATGATGGGAAAGCAATGCAGAAACCTACCACACTCAGTGAATGAAGATGACAATTCTGAAGACCCAACTAGTAACAGGGTTTTAGAGAGGAAATGTTGACGATGTTCAAGGAACTCAAAGAAACCATGGAACAGACAAGAAGATTCAAGAAGATAAGAAAATAGAGGTGAGCAAACTACAAACATAAAGGACAAAAAAATGAAAAAAACTTGATAGGTGAAATGAAAAACTCACTGGAAGGCTTCCTAAATGAACAGAAGATAGAAAAAGCTCTCAAAATTAACAAAGAGATGACAATAGAACTGTGGGATAAATTCAACGGAAAAATATATAAGAATTACTGTGCTCTCAGAGAGCCAGGAAGAAACCCTTATGAAGAAGCAACAGTCAAAGACATTATTGCTAAGAAGTTCCCTGAGCCAAAAAGTGCATGCTCTCACAACATGGATGCCCAAAGATTACCAGCTAAAAGAGATCCAAATAGAAACAACTCTAGGCATATCCTAGTCACAGTGATGAAAACCAGAGATAGATAGAATACAGCAGAAATATCAAAAAGAAAACTACGTACAAACTACTACAAACTACATATATCTTAAGGAGCATCCTTAAGATTTACAGCAGATTTATCACAAGCAACCCTTCACTCTCAAAGGAATTGGTGATATAATAAAACAAACAAACAAACAAAAACCTCAATAAAATGAACCCCATATCAAAAAGTCTTCACCCAGTCAAACTCTTATTCAGGTTGAAAAGAACTATTTATTTCATAGCTCCATGGATCAACAACAGTCCACAAACTTTAGCAGTGGTCCTAAAACTATTTTAAAAATATTTTTATTGTGATTTTTTAAAAAAATAATTTTTATTGTTATGGGTCCTCAAACTTTTTAAACAGGGGGCCAGTTCACTGTCCCTCAGACTGTTGGAGAACCGGACTACAGTAAAAACAAACAAAAAAGTCCTATAATATTCCACTATGTATATGTACCACAGTTTCTTTAGCCATTCATCTGTTGAAGGGCATCTTGGTTGTTTCCAGAGTCTGGCTATTGTAAATAGTGCTCCAATGAATATAGGTGTGAGGAAGGGATTCTTATATTGAGTTTTTGTGTTTGTAGGGTATATCCCTAGGAGTGATATAAATGGATCATACGGGAGCTCAATTTCCAATTTTTTTTTTTTAAGGAATCTCCATATTGTTTTCCATAAAGGCTGGACTAGATGGCATTTCCACCAGCAATGAACGAGAGTTCCTTTCTCCCCACATCCTTGCCAGCGCTGATTGTTCTTGTTTTTTTTTTTTTTTCTTTTTTTGTAATGTGTGCTCATGACTGTGGTGTGAAATGGTACCTCATTGTTGTTTTGATTTGCATTTCCCTGCTGATTAGTGATGTGGAGCATTTTTTTCATGTGCCTTTTGGTCATTTGTAGTTCTTCTTTGAGAAATTGTTTATTTCTTCTCCCCATTTTTTTGATGGGGTTAGATTAAAGCACATTTTTAAACTACTAGTAAATTGAAGAGGAACCCAACCCTTGAAGAGCATGTAGCAATGGATGAGAGATTAATTGCTTTACAATTTAATTTAATTTAAAGAAATCTCCGTCTTGGGGCTAAGAGATAGTCCAGCAGATAGAGCACACTTGTGTTTCACAACATGGACCCAAATTTAATTCTCCACAACACCTCTGGTCTCACAAGCCCCTCTAGAAGTAATATCTGAGTGCAGAACCAGAAATAAGCCATAGACACTGCTGCCCCCAAACCTCAAATTTCTGTATTAGTACTCAGTAGCTTACAAACTGAGTAGGACTTCAGTAGTGGCACATGACAAAGATGGCAGATTTTGTGGAATTAATTTAAGAAACAGTAGTCTTTAGTTTACCACTGCAGCAGAAAGAAACCTGAGAGGCATGGGAAGGACTAATTTCCTGAGATGTAATGTAAGCTTATGAAAAAAGACAATTTAAAATGTCCTGTTTCATAGCAAAATCTAGAAGACAGGCAGAGAAACAGTGAAGTCTGACCCTCACACAGGAATAAAAGCAGTTCATAGAAATTCTCTAAGAAGAATCTTGTTCACATGTTGAATTTATTTTTAGCTTTGTACAGTTCCAAGAGTGTAGCCAAGGAGGGTTGTCTGTGGCATGATTATCGCAAATTGAAAACTTCTATACATGTTGGATTTATTAGACAAATAAACAATGTATTAAACACACAATAAGTGCACTTTAGAACAACAAATATACTTTTTTTTGTTTATTTTTGGGTCACACCTGGTGACACTCAGGGGTTACTCCTGGCTCTGTGCTCAGAAATTGCTCCTGCCTTAGGGGGAGAAGAACCATATAGGATGCCAGGAATCAAACCGGGGCCTGGGCCTGGTTGGCCGCATGCAAGGTAAACACCTGCTGCTGTGCTGTCACTCTGGCCCCAACAAAGATAATTTTTTTAAAGAACAAAAAGAAATCACATCTAAAGAATTAAGGGAATACATGGCAACAATAGAGAATATTGGCAAATAGAGAATATCAGTCAGGGACAGAAATTGTAAAATAAAACAAACCCCAAGCAAATAGAAATTATGCAGTTGGAAAGTACAGTATACTTTAGTAAAAGTCAGTAGAGACATTCAACATCAATTGTGAACAGGCAGGAGAAAATCAACAAGCTTGAAGATAGACCAGTTGAGTGGCTCAGTGAGAAAAATGATAAAGAGAAATGAAGAGAACCTCAAAGACTTTGGGTCTCTGCGAGGCAGAAAAACACACGCATAGGAAAACAGGATGAAAGGAGAACAAAGCAGAAAGGGAGGACGGAAAAAGCAAGAAATCAAGGCAGGAAGGAAGAAGATGAGAAAGGGAAGTAATGGGGGAACAGGGGCTTCGGTTATATTGGTGAGAAGGAAGAGTAGTATAGCTAGCTATTCATCCAAAATCTAGACTCAGCAACATTGAAAACCTGAGATTTCAGATGAAACCACTGAACTTTGCATTGTTTCTATCAAGTTGTGGGTGGAAGAAAATAATGATGGAATATGGCAACATTTTTGAAGGGAGTTGACTTTGGTGGTGGGATTGGTGTCGAAATATTATATGCCTAAAACTCAACAATCAACAGCTTTGTGAATCATAGTTCTTTAGTTAAATAAAATAAATTTTAAAGATAAAGAAAAGAGAGACCATGTGAAGAAACAATAGATGGATTTTCCCAAAAGCTGAAGCAAAACATGAATCTATATCTAAAGAGCACAACAAAGATAACTTCACATTAATCTACACAAATCATAGTCAACTATTGAAGGAAAAAAGAGGGAATCTTAAATTAGAACAGGATGTGGCTCATGAGGTAGAACAGATGCATTGCATGTGTCAAGTCCTGGGTTCAGTCCTAAATACCACATGCCTTACCCCACAACATGACTGGTAGGGTGCCTAGTGACTCCCAAGCATTTCTGGAAGTTGAGCATCATCAGGCGTGTCCCCCATAGAAGCAGCAACAGCAGCAACAGCAATAATAACAAAATCAGTAATAATGAAAACAACTTATCATGTTCAAAATTCTTCCATAGTTGACTTCATATAAGAAATCATCATAGAGTACAAAAAGTAGGGGATTAAACATCCAAGTACTGATAAAATGCATATCAGTCAAGAATTTTATTTTAAACAAAATAATCCTTCAAGCATGAAAGAAATATAGCAATATTTCAAGGTATATGAGCGACTGCCAGAAAAACTCATATTAGGTTCTAGAAACTGTTAGGCAAAACTTACTCAAAAAAATACTAAAGAGAAAACACTAAAGGCTTAGACAAAAGGATACTTGGGAGAAATGTAATTTAAGAGGAAGAAACTGAGAGTATTTTTGAAGGATGGGTTATATTCATTGATTCTCAGGGGTCACTCCTGGCTCTTTCTCAAGGGTTGCTCTTGGTGGGACTTGAGGGGCCATGCGATACTGGATATTGAACTGGGCTGGCTACACATAAGGTAAGTATTTAAGTCTCTGTACTATGTCTCTTGCCCATAAAAATATTATGGATATTTTAAATTTAATTTAATTAAAATGCTTATGTCGCAGTCACCGCACCTGGCAATGATTGAGATATATTTTTGGTTCTGTGTTTAGGGATCACACCTGGTAGTACTTGAGGGACCATATGTTGTGCTGGGGATCAAACCTGGATTGGCAAGCTCCTTAGTCTTTAGTACTTTAAAAGTATGTTCTTAAAAAGTGTATTTTAAAGGTAGCTACATAGGTGAGCATAAATATATAAATATGAGTATAAAATAGTCTAACTGCATTTTGGCTTGAAATTATTTATACAAATCTATGTATGCTGTTTTTGTTTTCAGTCACACCTGGTGGTTTACAGAGTTATTTCTATGTTTTAGCTCAGGAATCATACCCTGTGGTACTTTGGAGGTGCTCAGAATGAAACAGGGCAAGTGTATAAGGCAAGTGCTTTAATCCCTGTACTATCTCTCTGACTCTTTTCATATATTAAAATCATATATAAAATTAAAAACTAAAATATATAAAATATTAAAAATATAAAATTAAAACATAAATTAAAATCATATATAAAATGCATAAAGCAACAATTACAAAATGATATGAATGAGTTTCCAATATCTAATGATATTATTTATACACGATAGAGCAAAGAAAGGAGGAGTTCACAAATTATATTAGAGCAAAATTTTTTTATTAAACTGGTATCAAGCCAAATGAGCTGACTTTATTTATGATGCTTTCATAACCAGTGCCTAGAACATGGGAGCGGCTGTTAAAAGTTAGCACGATAAGAAAAGATCCTTAGAAGGTCTTGTCTGTTCAAAGCTGAGTTAACAGCTGTTGCTATTTGGGCCAAATAATTCACTGATGTTGGGTTACTTCCTATCCACTGAGGTTTAGCAACACCCTTGGCTAATATCCAGGAGGTTCCAGAAACATCTATTTATTGTGTCCATTCAAAATGTTCACTATGCCACAGATACCTGGGGAACCAAAACATTGCCACAGATCCCCTGGGGGACCAAAGAATCCCGGGTGAAGAGCTATTGGTCTAAGGGCACAATTTTGCATCTTTCTGAAGTTTTAGCAAAGAATCTCCCAACCCTGTTCTGGCTCTGATGCATCTCTAATGTGAGACCTGTTGATTCTGGTGGGGGAAGGAATTCAGAAAGTTTTATATTCAAAGACAAAAGATCTATTCTATTTTACTGAACAGTTCCTTTTTTAGTTCCCCTCTCTCCTTTCACATTTAATGATAGAGAGGGAAAGGAATCACTGAGATAGCATCCATTTAAATCCTCAAGTTAGGTACATATTTCTTTTTAGTTTATTTTTATTTTTTTAATTTTTTATTTTTAATTATGAGAACAATGATGCAAAGAGGACAAGGTAAAGTTACAGTGAAAGGACAATCGCCCATAAACAGAGTTCTCAGAAGAAATCCCCTTGCTGGCGCCTAAATATTGAACTTACAGTCAAAGAACATTAAGAAAAATAAGGCAGAACCCATGTACAATTACTTTGTCCACAAGTCCCCAGATTGTAGTACATTATAACATTTCTTAGCAATACACAAAGCAACCTAAAGCCATGAGATTTATGTGACTCCTTAACATTGAAGGCATAGTATTTTTTTATATATTCATGCACATACATATTAATTTAAGTTAACATCAAAAGTTAAGAGGTTTTGTTTTAAGGGTTAGTCAAAAGGGCACAGTAAAAACGGTGTTAGAGTGGCAAATATTGTTTGCATAGGCCCACCAAAATACGGGGGTCATAGAAAGGAATAGCCTTGGTCTAAATACAAGGAGACCCTACCCCTGAAGTTTCCTGGCATAAGACCAACTCTAGGCTCCACGCAAACTAGTTTGTTCAATCCAAGTCATTGTCTGTAGTGCCAATACAGTTTTATTTTTCATGCAGTCCTATTGTTGGCATCAGGTTTCTGTATTAAAGATCCTGGAATCTGCATATCCTACATTGAAGTCAGGCTGGTGTGGAGTATCCTCACAAATAAGGGGCAAGTTAGGTACATATTTTATGCAATATAAAACAGTGTTTTTGTGGGGGTGAGGGGTGCTAAGTAGTACTTTTTCCAGATATTTAAGTCCTCCAAGACTACACCTGGTGTTGCTCAGGGGATCATGGGGTTCCAGGGATTGGCCGCATGTAAGTAAGCCAAATACTTTAAGCCCTGCACTATTTTTTGGTCCCTAAAGTCAGCTCCCATAACAAAATATTAGAGGACTCTGAAACAGTCTCTTAGCCCTCCTTTCAATACCTGACCACCTCCTGATTGTTAAACCAATGCTAAGTGGTTTTTGTTTTACTCCTGTAGCACCCCACTACTCAGTACCAGACTGCTCTCTGCAACACAAATCTCCCTCAAATGTGTTGCATTCAATACATGATTGCCATTTTTTTTTCACTCTCTCATGGCTGTAGGGCTAGCTTACTTGGCAGAACTGACTCAGCGGTCACCCAAAGTTGCTGTCAATGTCTGAACTTTGAATACGGAGGGGTTTGAAGTAGCAGAGCAGCTCAGTTTCCCGACCTGGCTTTAAGAACCTTCCATGAAGTGTGGCTTCATTTGGGCTTCCCCAAGTATGGTGGCCTTTGGACACATGACTTTGATTCTGCCAACAGCTTCAAGAGTCGAAGATCCCCTTGTAGAAGGCAACTCCCAAATACACAGGGCATTTGGGTCAAGTATTGGCAGTCACACAGGGTAACCCCCATCATACCAGTCACAAAGTATAGCTCAGCTTCAGAGAGAGGACATAAACCCACTACCAATCTTTCATCCTTCCTGCAATCCTGTGATGTTATAGGATTGACTGAAAGACAATTATGCCTTTTAGTGTTCCTTTTAGAATTGGAAACCAGGCAAAGTAAGTCGTCTAAAATTCCATAGATGGTAAGTTGTGACCCAAGGGGAGACTATGAAGACTACTATTGAAAAGATTTTGACAAGAGCAGATATCAGAGGTGAGAGGGTCACATTCAGTCTTGTAGGCTTTGGGAAAGGAGTTTGAATTTAAGTCTATGTGCTCAAATAGAAATTTGAACTGGAGAGAGCATGATTTAATGGAGAGTTTAAAAAGTCAATGATGGAATGAAGAGATAGTTCAGTTGATGCTTTCCTCATATATGGCTGACCTGAGTTCCATTCTGACACTACATACAATCTCTTGAGCACCATCAGGAGTGATTCCTGAGTGCAAAGCCAGGAGTAAACCTTGTGTGATCCAAAACCAAAACCAAAACATAAACAGAAAATAAATTGGTAAGCTTTTTTCTACCCTTTTTTTTATTGACATAGACTTTGCTTATAAAATCATGGAATATCAATAAGATGTTCTATTTTTCAGGGGTCTTCTAAGCAGTGATCAGATCATCTGTGGATATTCCTGGTGAAACCAGCCTGCTGATGGTCCAGTCCTTGGGCTTTGGATATGCTATTTGTTCTCAGTATTGGAGGAGTCTGAGTTTCACCAGGCAGTGCAAGGCATTGAACTTGGGCCCTCTTCCTAAAATGCATGTGCTCTGAATTTTCCTGCTATCTCCTCAGTCCAACTCTGTCGTTTTAAAAGATAAAATAATTATATTTTGTCACATCTGCTGTCCAGAATGAAGCACAGACAAACACGAAATACAGTAAGATCATCTCTAATTCTTCCCTTTCCCCCTTCAAACACTGGACAGGCACTTCCTGTTTTGGAATATAGTAACTTGGGCATGTTTAGTCAAAGCATCACTTGAGGAAAATCACTCTAGTGTTTTGGAAAATTTGGAGGAAGACCTGGGAACTGGGTAAGAGAGGATAAAACAAGGGAGTGCTGGAATCCTTGGTAATTCATCCAGCAGGAAGGTGGGTCAAAGCACAGGTTGAAGTTGTTGTTTGGAAAGATGCTCCCCCTGCCACCCCCCAATTCCCAAGCAGTTCTCAGGAGTATTTTGAGCCCCTCCTGGTGATTCTCAGCCCAATCATGCTGGCAGTCTAATGTAAGAGCCCGAGGATGTGGTGCCAGGAATGACCTGGTCCACCCTAATAGTTCTGTGGTCTAAAATCTAAACCCTCCTGTTCCAACCCCAAACACTAGCGAGACAGGTTTTAACTAGAAGGCACGCTACAAAATAATCAAATACACACTTATAGAAAAAAAAAAAAGACTGTAAAATTCCCAAGTTACCCTAACTCCAGCCCGCAGACCACCCTGCAAGCAGCCACAAGGATGCTCCTGAAATGAAAGAGAGCCTTCTTCTTCTGTCCTTGCCTTTTATCTATGGAAAAATGTCACACCATGGAAACTTCCAGGTTATAGCCAGAAGTGCTCAGGAAACCATGGGGTACCACAGTTTAAACTGAGGTTGGCTGCTTGCAAGGCATGTGCCTTTCCTTTCTCTCCTGCCCATTTGGAAGGATGCTCTTAAGGCCCATATGAGTTGGATGAAAATTCCAATTCTTATGAGTTCTCCAAGGAGCAGATGAGAACCAATAGTCCTTCTTTCCCTGTTGGGCCTTAGCCACAAAATGTCTGCTCTCCTCACTCCCCACAAGGAGAGATTGTCCTTGGCATTACACAGGCTGCTCTTTCCTCTTCTCCTCAGCCAACCACCCTTGGGTTATGATCTACTGAAGCCAGAGCGATGGGTGGGTTGGAGTCTGCAGACTACCAGCCTGGTCATAATTACAATAAGTTCCATTTTGGGTCAGGCACTGGGACAAGTACTTTGCTAAGCTTCACTTTACTCAAACAATGAATCTATGTGGTTTGTCCTGTTTGGTCTTTCACAGAATCTCACGGAGGTAACAACAGCCAGGAAGTGACAGAGCCAATGGAACTGGGGTATATCAGACCCCAAACTCTTTGTATGTACCAACTTCTTCTTACAGTGCAGGCTCCCTCAAATACTCTCTCACCATTCTTCTTGGGTGGTGGCAGAAGTTTACATATTTTCTGCCTCACACTTGCCCTGGGCCAGGCTGAGGTGTCTGGGAAAGTGTGTCATTTGTGGGACTGGAGATCTTAAAATCTCAGCCCTAGTGGGTTGGTTGGTACTTGCAAGATGGAGAGCCAGATGCCATAAAACTATTACAATCCAGCAGAAAGAGAAAGTTGATTTAGGGGGCACAGTGTAACTCTGCATTCTGATTGGGGGCAGAGAATATTTAGATCCTCACACATGTAGGGCTTTGGCCATCTGGATCAAGTTGATAAAAACCTTTCCCAAGCCAACTGTGAAAGTGCCCAGATGTCCTGGGGGAAATCAGCCCCTCCATTCTTTCTTCCCCATTCTTGGAAAAGTACTGACTGCGTGGGTGCCCTATAGACCCACAGCCCAAGTCTGACTGCCCTCTGCTCTCCCCATGGCAAATGCTCACTGACTTGTCCAAGGTCCAGAGCTGGAGGAAAATAGTTTCCCAAAAAAAGCCATTTAGAAAAAAAAAATTGTGGAAAGAATCCAGAGCCCTGTGTCTGCCCAGAGTGGAGGCGGGAAATCTTCCAATCAGGCTTGCAGTCGATGAGTTCCAGACCCCCTTGGAAGAGGCAGGGGTGCAGTGGGTAAGGTCTTAGGGGATAGAAAAGCCACTAGAGTACCACACACAGCTGCTGCTCTGTGGAAGCAAGGGCACAGGGACAGGGGCAGGCCTGGGGATGAGAGTGAAGCCTCAGAGAGGTTACCTCAAGGCTTTATGGGAAGGGAGGTGGACCCCATGCAGGTGGATACTCTCATGCTTAGGTCACCTAACATACACATATCTCTGTTTTCTTGAGACACTAGACTTGCCCTGGCTTTGCAGGACTTGTCTGCTCTCTAGGAGGGATCCCTCACTTCCAACGAAAGAGAGAGTGACCCGATTTTACTATACAAGGGGAGACAGATTCAAGGGTGGTGAGGCCCATGCGGGTCTGTTTTTTAAACTCTGGGTGGTCCTTGCCTTCCTCCTTTTGATGTTGTGAGGTGCTGAGAGGCCCAGGGGGGTTACTTCTGAAGTAGGAAGTGCCCCAGAGGGCTGGTTCTCCATGTTTGCCTGCAGCTGGCTGTTGAGTGTGTGAGGTGAGAAAAGGTAAGCCTGACAGTGGGCAAACACTTCAGTGTTCCGTGATGCATTTTGTCACCTGCATCTTGCAAGTGTGAGTTTGATGACCTCTGTAGTCTATGCACCTTCCTGTTTCAGAACTCCCAAGGGCTGCATTTCAGATAAAACCCCAGTTTCCTGCCCAACCTCTTGCACAAAGCCATGTTTTCTGATAGTCTTGGTGTGACCTTTCCCTTTTCCCACTTGGCCCTGGCAAAGGAGTGGGGTGCAGGGTTCAGAAGCCAGGGGCCTACTTTATCCTCAGTGTCCACAGACAGAGTTTCATTATACTCCTTTCATGACTCAGGAACGGAGGCTGGAGTTGGGGTGTTGAGGTGAAAGGAAAACACAAGAAAATCAGGGGAACATTGCAGGATGTTGGGGTGGTGATGAGGGACACTCAGGAGGGGTAGGGTTGACGGGAGAGGTTATTGGTTAAGATGGAGAAATGCTATGTGTGTTGTCTGGGATCAAACCTCTTGCATGTCTTATGTGAATTTTGGGGGAGAAGTATGACTTTCTGTACTGAGTATGAGTGGGGGTACTTGACTGGGCTAATGGTGATGGGAATAAACAAGACAGATGAAGGAATCCAACAGACATCAGGGAGCTGGGTTACTGAAACAGGGGAGCCTGATGGTCATATGGGACTATTTTTCCCATGTTCCGAGTCTGAGCAGTGTCCAGAGGCTCCATTAAACTCTGGACTGGGTTGATGTGGTAGTGTTGGGGTGTGGGGTATGCTGCAGCTGAGGAGACCAGGGAGGAAACCAGGGAGGACAAGTGTGACTGCATTTCTCTCTGGGGTGGGTAGTCTGCTTTAGATCTAAAGAGATGGTGGAAAGGATGGGGTGCCAAGACTGTGGGTCCAGGCTGTCTTAGCCCAACCTCCATATTCAAAATCCAGTTTATTGAATTTACAGTAAAGGTTTTTATGGGGCTTTCCTGGAATCTTCTCATGATGGAAACTCTGGTGCTGGCAGTTTGGTGTCTGGTGTCTGGTTTACTCAGGAGCCATTGAGTCAGGTCCTGCCTTGATGGAAAGTTCCTCTGTGAGGGTCACTTGAGGGGAGCAAGCTGGGTCCTGAGTGGGCCTAGGGGTTTTCAAAGGGGGTAGTGATCAGTCAGTTTGGTCTTGAAGGCATGGCACCTGTTTCCTCATGACCATCTTATGCAGGTTAAAAACATCTGGGAGGAATCAGTTCTGAAAAGGCACCTCTGTTCTTCAAAAACATTTCCCCCACTTTCCACGTATCTAAAAAAATCTCCAGAGGCTGATCTGGAAGGCCCAAATGAGTCAACTCCAAGGAATTGGATTTGCTCATTTGGAACAGCAGAAGACACAACCTGGGGCCTCCTCTGAGAGGATAGTTTTGGGGTTCCAGCTTGACGTTCTTTGATTCCCAACATCCTCTTGGTTGTTCTTCACCACAAGACAAACTCAGGTCCAAGGACATCCTAGGACACATAATTTTATGATGAACAGGATCCTTGGGTCTATGGTTTTGTGAAGGACTTTGAGAGTAACTGTCACTCAGGGCCTAGAACTATTCTGAGTTGACAAGTCATCTCCAGCCCTTTGACTTGTTTATGGGTTTACCAGGTCCTGTAGATTGGGGGACCCCCAAAACCTGGGTCAGATCTCACCACTACAGCCTGGTTTTCCTCTCAGCCAAAAGGAGAGTCTGGTACTTACAGGGTTGCAAGGGAATAAACAGAAAGAATTTGTTAGAACAGTGGTCTTCAGCCTGGTCTGTGGACCACCAATGGCCTGCATATTTAGAAAGTTTGAAATCACAGGTCCACTGCCTTATCTGTAAGTGCCAGTGTTTAGATAGTATTTTGAGGGGTTTGTTAGGGTTTCCCTCTTTCCTTTCCTTTCAAGTCAATTGTATGCTCAGGTTCTGAGTCCCACAAGGAACAACAGTTTTGCCTCTGCAAAGGAACTGCTACTTCAGTTGATTTGTTAATACAACGCACACACAAACACATGCGTTTGTACACCGGAGAGCATATGAATGTTTGTATCTTGTTTTCATTTCTCCACATTGTATTTCTGATTTGTTGGTCTGACTCTGTCCTTGCTGGCAGAGAATCCCCTGAACTTGAGATGTTCCCCTATCTTTTTCTGGGCACCCTGCCATGCCCTGTGGCAGGGATGATGGCCATGATCCAAAGTCACGGTCATGCATTTCTGATGACATTTGACTGTCACAAAAATGCTGGGAGCTCAGATGGGCTGAGGATATGAAGGGTGAGATGGTGGGTGAGGGCACCTCAGGACATGTGGTTGGAATGGTGATGACCTGGGGGGAGACTTTGTACCCAACTTGTGAACTGAGCTAAAACCTTCTCAGAAGAGGTCTCTCTTTCACCTCCCTTCAACATTTCCCTAAGCATTATTTTCTTTTATAAATTTTATTTTATATGGCTTACTCTTGGTGATGCTGGAGTGACAATATGGGATGATTAGGACCCTGACTGATGATGCTAAGAAGCCATCAGAATGGAACCCACAGAGCTTGGTAGACTATGAGAGCCGGGTGATCAAACTCGGGGCCTTGTATGTGCCTGCCCATGTGGCAGATACAGCCAGGGACTGTCCGGTTTTATAATTTTTGCTCTGGGAAACAGCTCTAGGTTTTAATTTTGTTTGGGGGCCACACACAGCAGTGTTCAGGACTTTCTTCTGCCTCTGCACATACAGATCATTTCTGGTGATCTGGGGTAAACATGTAATGCTGTGGATTAAACCTCAGTCATGACATGCAAGGCAATCACCCTACCTGTGGAACTATATCTTTGAATCTCCAGATTTTAATTTTTACTCGAGGCAGGTCACACAGGGCCTGTGATTCACCCTCGGTGCAACTCACCAGCCACTGTGACTCATTTTATTGGCAGAGAAGCCAGTCCCGTGAGATCCCCATAACTGTTCTGAACAAGTAAACCCAGAAAAGGAATGGGCACAGAAAATCAAGACTGTGAGGGTAAGATGGTAGAATACAGGAGGTGGGGGAAGCTCAACCAGTGTAGAAGTCTATAAACTGCCAGAACTGAACAGATGCTATGGCCAGTAAATGCTGCAAAGAGCATAGGAAACAGAGAGATTTTCAGATAGGAGAAAGGAGAAGAGGTTGCAGAGGAAATAATAGTCTTGGCGAAATGGCGTGTGGAACCTCATAACCTCTGTTGTGTATGGATCCAGAACCAAACTCTAGGAATTGACCCTGCCCATTGATGCTCTGTTTTCTTGTTAGCTATGTGGCTGACAAGAAACCCCCAAGAAGAGAGGAAAGGGCTCCACAGTTCTACCTCTCATCCCTGTATACTCATATGTATATTTTACTTTATTCTTTCACAATAATATTTTAGGTACATATCGAAATTGAATAAGGGGCATTCCCACTACCAGTGTTGTCCTCCCTCCATCCCTGTTCCCAGCATGCATCCCATATCTGCCTTCTTTGTCCCCTAGGCTGTTAGTATAAGTGGTCCCCTCTGTGTCTAGCTTGTTGTAGATTGGGTATCGATTCTGTTGTCATTGGCTTTGGATTTTACTTTATGTTTTACATATGTGCAAAATCCATTGCTATGGAGCAGTACTTCGAGTGTGGAGTGGTAAGGTGTGGAACATGGTCAGTGGGAAATAGGGACATGATCAGCAAGGAAAAAAAGCCTCCTCTGGCTGGAGGAAATAGTAGAATATGGCAGTAGAATGACTTATTAGTTTCTTCAGGATGTAGATGTCATTTGAAGTCAAACTCTTTCTTTTTTTGGGGGGGGGGGGTTTGGGGCCATCCCTGGTGATGCTCAGGGGTTACTCCTGGCTCTGCACTCAGAAATTACTCCTGGCTTGGGGAACAATATGAGACGCCCAGGGATCCAACAGCGATCTGTCCTAGGTCAGCGGCGTGCAAGGCAAATGCTCTACAGCTGTGCCACCACTCTGGCCCCAAAAGTCAAACTCTTTCTTAGTGCTTCTGCCCAGACTGATTTATTGCAGAATGCCAACACTATTCTGTATCTGACTTGGACTATCCCAGAGTCAAGCACATGTGTTTAGAAAGGCCCTTACTTGGTGTTATCCCCAAAGGCCTTTTCTAAAAGATGTTTATTCCCAGCCTGAGAATCTCCAACTGACTCTTTTTCATCAAAGTTCTTCCAATGCCTTCAACCCATGCTCTATCTGTACATAACCTTCAGCCCTATCACCTACAATTTTGTAGGTAGAAGTTTGTATTTAGATCAGAGAGGACTTGCTCTCTTTATTCCCTCGACCCTGCTCTTGTTCTCTTATCTTTGGGAAACTACCAACATCTCTTATCCTCTATTTCCTTATCTATGAAGTGGGATCAGTGACATCTGACCATCCGGTGTGATGGGGGGAAGGCTCAAAAGTCAGTCCTTGAACTCTAAATCACGGTGCAAGGACTTGATAGGGTTTTCTTCTTAAAGGACAATGCTATAGATTTTGGAGATCACAAGCTCAACTCCAACACAATCAACACACTGGTAATCTAATATGACGGATTCAATCAATAATGGTTAAATGTGGGTCTTTGTTGTTTTCATATTCATAATTTTTTTTATTAATATCCCCTTGGCACTACATAGAGAATGCACAATTTCTGCAAGTCGGGAAGGTAATCAGGTTGCAGCTATAGGACCACAGATAGATATCCTGCCAGGGGAAAATAAACATCAGTTACTAGAAACTGTTGAGGGGATTTCTGAGAAAGCCAAGTAAGAAATTTACTTGTGAGAACATTTTTAAGATGTAGATTGAGACAGGGTGGGGTAGGGAACTGCTTTTTATCTGGTTAAGATAAGATCTCAAGATTGTCAATAAGATGAAATCAAAAAAGATCTTCTGAACAAATGAGTATTCAGAACAGGAAAATGGGAGGATGGGATGGGCTCTCTATAAAGGAAGCCAGAGATCATTCCAGGCCTGTGAGTGTTGATTCTCGTTGCTTAATTTCCTTGAGGGTGGCTCACAATTTTTTTTTTAATAGCTTGAAATGGAGAAGGGGTGTGTGTGTGTGTGTGTGTGTCTTATGTGGGGTGTATATACTACTTGTTGGAGTGGTAAAGGAGATAGGAGATTAATATACTTTTTTTTTCGGGCCACACCCTTTTGATGCTCAGGGGTTACTCCTGGCTAAGCACTCAGAAATCACCCCTGGCCTGGGGGGACCATATGGGACGCCTGGGGATCGAACCACGGTCCTTCCTTGGCTAGCGCTTGCAAGGCAGACACCTTACCTCTAGCGCCACCTCGCTGGCCCCGATTCATATACTTCTAGTGCAAAAAGTCTTTAAGAAGATTCCTGTAGAGAGATCTTTCTTTGACGCTATTCAATAAAGAGATCTTAGATTCTTTGTTTAGATAAAGTACTAGGAATTGAGGTGAGCTTAAAATCAGAAAGAGAAAAGAAGGTTTAAGGGTCCTAAATCCACACAACACTTTAGAGGGCTCATTAAAAGTTAATTGAAATGGAAAGTTAGCCTTTCCCTTTAAAAATCTTTTTATCGAGGCATTGTGATTTATAAAGATAGTCGTAGTTGAGTTTTAGGCAGACTATGTACCTGCACCTAGCCTACCACCAATGTCAACTTCTCAACTTTTTTTTTCTTTTTGATTTTTGGGCCACATCGGTGATGCTCAGGGGTAACTCCTTGCTATGCACTCAGAAATCGCTCCTGGCTTGGGGGACCATATAGAACGTGGGGGGGATCCAACCAAGGTCTGTCCTAAGTCAGCCGCATGCAAGGCAAATGTCCAACTGCTGTGCCACAGCTCTGGTCCCCAGTTCCCTCCCACATTCCAGCCTGCTTCTTTGACAGACACATATACGTTTGCTTATTGTAGTTTCTATCTTATTTTTTATTTGTGTGTTGTTGACTCTGTGGTTTAGATATATCCACACCTCTACACAACTGATCTACCCAAGACCCTTGAGCCTTGATTGCTGTTACTTCCTGTCTGCCTCTTCTTCTCTCCACTCCCCCTTGATTTCTTTTCTTCCCTGTCCTCCTTCTTGCATTCTAAGGTCAAGGGTGATCTATATAAAAGGCCTCCCCTTTAATACCTTACATTTCATCTTTCAGTTATTATTTTTTTTCAGTTTTTCTTATATCACTGATAAGTTAGATCATCTTGTTTGTTGTCCTTCAAAGTGAAATAATTTTTAAAATTTTATTTTTTGGGGTTTGAGGCTACAGCTAAGAGCACTCAGGGGCTACTCCTGGCTCTGCACTCAGAAATCACTCCTGGACACCATAGCGATACCACAGTTGGTAGAGTGTTTGCCTTGCACATGGCTGACCTGGGTTCAATCCCTGACATCCCATATTAGTCCTCTTGGGCTTGCTAGGAGTATTTTCTGAGTGCAAAGCTAGGAGTAACCTCTGAGCGCTGCTGGGTTTGGCTTAAAAACCATAATTAATAGATAAACAAAAAATGATTTCATAGTAAAATAAAAAAGAAAGAAATCACTCCTAGCAGGCTCAGGGAACCATATGGGATGCTTGGGAGTGAATCGAATCATTTGCATGCAAGGCAAATGCCCGGCCTGTTGTTCTATTGCTCCAGCCTCGAAGTAATTTTGTTCTTACTTATTTTATTTAACATGATAATCTCTAGCTCTATTCAAGATGCAGAGAATTTCATTATGTTTTGTAGTCGCAGAGTAATCCATTGCATACATATATCAAATCTTCATAATCCACTTACATGTTGTTGAACAACATATGCTGTTGATTTTATAGCCTACTATTGTGTTAAGTGCTGCAATAATAACTGTGTGCATATGTCCTTTTTATGCATGTTTTTCTGTAGATACCAAGAAGTGAAATTGTTGGAGCAAATGGCAGCTCAGTTCTTACTTTTCTGAGAAATATCCAGGCTGTATTCCATAGGGGTTGAAAGAGACAACATTCTCAACGATGAATTAGAGATCTTTTATAACCACATTCCCACCAAAACAGATGATTTCTAGCAATATTGATATATGCCATCTTCACTGTGCTGAGATGCTATCTCATTGTCATTTTGACTTGAATTTTCAGGATACTAAATGATGATTTTTCATGTGCCTCCTGGCTCTTCGTCATCTTCAGTGAGGTATCTATTTATTTCTTCTTCACATCTTTTTTGGATAGGATTTTGGGAATTTTTGTTGTTGTGGATACTGCCCTTTACTTTTAAAGATTTGTAATCAAATTTGAGCTTCTGACTACTTGCTTTATTTATGGAAAACTATCCCAAATCCCAAATTCTCCTTGCTCTGGGTTTCAGAATTGAACATATAGGATCAGGTGGGTACCAACATAAGTCTGGATTTCGGCATGTCCATAGGCACTTGGAATGAGTCGACCTCCAGACAGGTTCTCCTTAGAATACTCCCTATGGGAAGGTGAAAGGCACAGGACTTTTTATTTTTTAAAATAAAAAAAATTTAAAATAAAAAGTGAGATAGTTACAAATTGATCATGGTTGGATTTCAGTCATACAATGTCCAATACCCATCTCTTCTCTAGGGCACATTTTCCTTCACTAATATTTCTATTTTCCTTCCTGACCTCCTTTCTGCTCTCCATACTGTTTTTTTTTTCCTGCCCTCCATCCTGCCTGTATCTATAGTAGTCATTTTCTCTCCCTCTCTCTTTCTGTTACTCTTCCTTTTTCCATTTTAAGTACCATGGTTTAAAATATTGCTACTGAAAGGCTATCCTGCACATCACTTTACCTCTTTTCAGCACCCAGTTTTTGTCCAGATTGACTATTTCCAATTATTATTGTCATAGTGATTTCTACTCTGCCCTAACTGCACTCTCCCACTATTGTGTCAAACTTCCTACAATGGACTTTTATCTATTATCTTTGAATATGAATAACATATTTTTATATCCCACAAATGAGTGCAATTATTCAGCTATTCCTCTCCCTCTGAGTCATTTTGCTCAATACTCTCCATATCTTCCTTGTATAAGCAAATTTTATAACTTTAGTTTTTGACAATTTTATAGTATTCTGTTGTGTAGACAAATCACAGTTTCTTTATCTATTTATCTATTCTCAGGTCCTTGGATGTTTCCAGATTTGATTATTGTGACTAGTGCTACCATGAGAATAAAAGTGTAGAGGGATTTTCCTGCATTGTGTTTCTGGGCTCCTAGGATATATTTCTAGGAGTGGTGGTGTTGGATCACATGGAAGCTCAAATTCTAGTTTTTTGAGGAATATCCATGTTGGTTTTTTTAAATAATTTTTTTATTGTGATTAAAGTGAATTAGGAATCTTTCACAGTAATATTTAAGGTACATAGTGTCAATGGAATCAGGGCCATTCCTACCACCACTGTTGTCCTCTCTCCACCCTGTTCCCAGCATATGTCCATGCTTTTAAGAAAGCCTGGACCAGCAGCAAATGGGAGTCCCTTTCTTTCCACATCTGTACCAGCACTGGTTGTTCTTGTTCTTTGTGTCATGTACCAGATGCGATGGTGTGAAATGATATCTTGTTGTTGTTTGATTTGCATCTCCCTGATGATTAATGGTGTGGATCGTTTTTTACATGCCTTTTTAGTCATCTAAAAGGCATCTTTTAGTCATCTTTTTTTTAGTCATCTTCTTTGCGACAATATCTGTTCATTTCTTCCAATTTTTGGATGGGGCTAGGTTGTTGTTGTTTTTTTTTTTCCATGCTAAGTTCTACCAGTGTCTAGACCCTGTTTTATGGAATTCTTTGGTGAGTGCTATCGTACCCTGAGTCTGCACCCCTCAAAATGCCTTTCTGGATCTTCTTGATGCTGAGTAGCTGAGTGATAGAGGAAACACAGCCGATTATTTCAGAACTCTCCATCTTTGTTCTATGTTTTCTTGTGTTGGGAGGGTAGATAACTCTTCTATCTTCCACACAAAAATGAATCTTCTTGCCCCTGAAGGTTTTCCCGCAGCTCTTTTCTTATCCTGACACCACATTGATAACTTTCAAGATTTACTTTTTCTCCCTATCACAAATGGCTTCCACATATGTGTTCCCAGAAATTTGACTAAATAGTCGATTACCAATTTCTTTCTTTCAGGCCTGTCCCTCTGGCAATTTATTCTGATAGATTCAAAATATGCTCTTCTTTCTTTTTATTTCTTCTTTGCTCACTGCCAAGCTCTCCACCAAACCAGAGCTAATTCTCTTCCATTTTCTGTCAGCTCCTCCATTGATTTGAAACCAAGAACTGTGGACTCCTTCCCCACTCTTCTCATTGCTGTCTCCATATCTCTATTCTTTTTAGACCCTTCCATTTTGTTTGCCTTTTAACTTTTGTGGCCTTTACCAAAGCACTACAACTATAAACTTGATATATTTCTCTCTGCCTTTTATATTTAGGACATACCCATTCTCTAGTCTGGCCTAGTTTATTCCCTCTAGTTTATGTGTTAGTCTTATTTCCACTTTCTTTTTTTTTTTTAAAAACAAACTTGATTGATTGATTGATTGGTTTTTGGGCCACACCCAGCAGCGATCAGGGATCACTCCTGTCTCTGCATTCAGAAATTACCCCTGGCAGGCTGGGGGCCCATATGGGATGCCAGGAATTGAACCGGGTCCCTTCTGGGTAGGCTGTGTGCAAGGCAAACACCCTATTACTGTGCTATCTCTCTGTCCCCTTATTCCCACTTTCTTTCTCACCTTGGTGAGACTGGAATATCACCAATTCCAGAGGCCTCTCTCCCTCTCACAATTTCTAGGTTTATTTCTCTGGGAACCTTCCCATCAGCCATTATCTGACACACAAGTATACCATGACCTGTTGACTTTCTTAGCCAGATTGAAACCATTCTAATGGGGGAAGAAAATATGTCTTCTTCATATGTCTTCTGAGTAGCTGTCATAGTGTTTTAGCAGAAACTAGAAGTCAGACAGACATTTGCGGAATTAAAGTTGGGTGAAGGCAGTAAGAGATTTAAACCCATGCTGGTGGACTCAGGGCTCAGTGCTCTTGATGCCGCTAGAGGGCACTCTCGCTATGTGCTTCACGGAAGGTTCTCGAAACTGGTTCCATTTTTTTTTTTTTTAATTTTTTATTGTGGCCCAAGTGAATGACAAATCTTTCACCGTAATATTTAAGGTACATAGTGACAATGAATCAGGGGTATTCCCCACCACCAGTGATGACCTCCCTCCATCCCTGTTCCCAGCATGCATCCCATACCTCTCTCCTTGACTCCCCAGAATACTGTGTAACTGGTCCCCACTTGTATCCCACAGCTTGCTGTGGATTAGGTATAGATTCTGTTGTTGTTGACTTTGGTTCCATTTTCCACAGCTTGGCAGGTTCACTCCTGCAGTCTGTCAGAACCTGAGCTTGTTCTTTTTTTTTTTTTTTTAATTTTTATTTTGATCATAATGGTTTACATAGTGTTGACAATAATATTTTAGGTACATATTTACATAAAATCAGGGGGGATTCCCATCACCAAATTGTCCTCCCTACACCTCCATTTCTGTCCTACCTCCCATTTCCTCTTCCCTCATCCCAGGTCGGCTTGAATATGTGGTCCCCTCTTTATCTAACCCACAACTTAGTAGTCTTGCACCTGTTTGGTCTTGATGCCTCCCTTAGTTCCCCCTCTAACTGGAGGCAGGACTAGCTAGTTCAAGTTGCGTGGTTTTGTTTGAAAAAGAGAAAAGTAATAAACTGGGGTAAGGATCTAATACCCCGAAACTGGGCGGAATCCTTCTAGAGGCTCTCATCATCGTTTTGAGAGATGGAGAAAAAGAAGGTGAAACACTCCACCAGTACCAAAAGAAGTGTCAAATATCTAGTGAGGGCTTGAGCTGTATCGATAAGCACCACAAAAAAAAAAAAACAGGCAAACAAACAAACAACAAAAAGCAAAACAAGCAAAAACAAACAAACAAAAAAAACACACCATGGTCTTGAAATGAGAAACATGGCATAGCACATAACGAAAGAAAAGAAAGGAAGAGAAAATATAAGTATGGTTGGGGACAGTTTCAATAATCACTCCCAAACAGAGAAATCGACCAAAATAGATAGGTGAATAAAAATAATAACAACAATAATAAATGGAGGTAAAAAATATATAGATAATAACCAAGGTTTTGTGCTTTTTGTATTTTTATTTTTTCCCTCCTGCCCTGGCACAGTAAATAGTGGGGTCATTCGAAAAGGAATTCACTTGGCCTAAGAGATATGGGGTTTCTCCGTCCTTGGAGCATACTGTCATGGGATCAACACTAGACTTTGCTCAGGAGCCTTTACTCTCCCGGTGGTGGTTTTTTTTTTTTTTTTTTTTGGTGTGTGGAAGACTTCTGTTCTGTGTTTAGAGGTCTCAGTATCTGCACAGCTCCTGAGGTGGGACTTATGATGAAGTCAGTCTTTGTGGTTCTAGAGGTTCTGTTACCTCCGTATCATTTTAAACCATCTTCTGTGGTTGGTGATCTTGGTCTTTGCCCTGATCCTAGGGTGGCACCTAGGATAGCATCTTTCTTTGTGCTTCCAAAAGCCCTGTTCCGTTACAATTTTCTCTGCCGGACCTTTGGGACTGGGGATCCTGGTTATTGTGCAGGTCATAGTTCAAACCCTAAACTAGGGCTTTTTTTTTTTTTTTTTTTTGGTCCCAAGATGTATACCGTCTGGTCGTAGTTCTAGCAGCCAGTCAACTATAAATCACGATCTTGGCTTTTGGACCTACCAAAGGGTGCCGAGACTTCTGGTTGTGTCTTGTCGTTAGCTGGTAAGGTAGGTTAATCTGCTCTGAGGTCAGGATGTTCAGATTTTCCTCATTGTCAGGAAATCATGTTAGAGTTGGCCCTTGTTGTTGACCCCGCAGTATTAAGGCAGTCCCGGCTGGGATTTGTTTCTTGCCACTGTTGTGAGGAACTGTGCCGTTTCTATGTCTGGGATCCAGGGTTCAAGGCTGGATGAATGGTATCTGATCACCTGAGGTCTAAGTTGATTCCACATGACATATTTTCAAGGTAGGAGATATCCCTGTTTTGTAAACAACTATGAGTTCCCATCTCTAGTAGACAAGAGCTCTTTTTTTTTATATGTAAGATTTCCCCTTTATTTGGTGTGCCTTTGCAGGGGGAAGTGGTGCTACATTATAATGTCTGTGTATTTGTGGGTGGACAGAGGGGATAACAGAAACAGGTCACATACCCAAAAGCGAGGAAAAGAAAAAAAAAAAAAAGGAAATAAAAATGTATGCGCTCACAAATGTATATGTAGGACAAACATTTAAAAAATAAATTAATTAATTAAAAAAAATAAAAAAATTAAAAAAAAATTTAAGGTGAGTTAGTGAGGTTTTTTAAGGGACCAAAGTGGTGCAAAAGACTACCTTACATTTGGGGGAGAGTAGGTAAAGAGGTGGTGTATTACCAGTCTTATGCCTATGTTGGAGGTACAGTTTTTCCCATTGTCTTTTGGGTGTTTCCTGTGGTGTGTGGGTTCCCAGGCATCTTCCTATCCCACCCCCTGACCTTCTTCAGATTGGTAAAAATTTGTGGCAGGGAGGTCTTGGAAGAGTTCTTGCGTTGGGGATACTTTTGGACCTAGATCCGGTTTCAAGAAACAGTCCACGTTAGGGGGAGTTGGTAGGGAAGCTTGTTCTTTTTTTATTTTTTAAATCAATATCTTTATTTAAACACCTTGGTTACAAACATGATTGTGGTTGAGTTTCAGTCATATAAGAGGACACCCCCCATCACCAATGCAACATTCCCACCACCAATGTCCCAAATATCCCTCCTCCTCACCCCACCCCTGCCTGTACTCTAGACAGGCTTTCTACTTCCCTCATTCATTCACATTTTTAGGATAGTTCTCAATATAGTTATTTCTCTAATTGCACTCATCACTCTTTGTGGTGAGCTTCATGAAGTGAGCTAAAACTTCCAGCCCTCCTCTCTTTGGTCATTGCAAGAATGACTTTCATTTTTCTTAAAACCCATAGATGAGTGAGACTATTCTGCGTCTATCTCTCTCCTTCTGACTTATTTCACTCAGCATAATAGATTCCATGTACATCCATGTATAGGAAAATTTCATGACTTCATCTCTCCTGATGGCTGCATAATATTCCATTGTATATAAGTTCCACAGTTTCTTTAGCCATTCATCTGTTGAAGGGCATCTTGGTTGTTTCCAGAGTCTGAACCTGAGCTTGTTTTGATAGCTGTACTGCCCAGAGACCCTTGTGGTTCTGTCCGTGCTCTCATTGGATGCTGCCAATCACTCATTTGTATCCTTCATTACTATCCTCATAGTATCTTCTCTCATGTGCACATCCATCAAACCATATTTTTTCCTACATTCTCTAGCAGTAGTTACTTGAGCTAAGACATTGAAAATACTTTTTTGAGGGTATCACCACTTAATGACATAATAACATCACTGTAATTTCTTCCAATGCCTTTGAGCAGCATGTTATGAATCCTGATGGTGGATGTCATTGGTGCTTTTGTTTATGTTTTTGGTCCATACCCTGCTGTTCTCAGGGACTACTCCTGGCTCTGTGCTCAGAGATCACTCCTGAAGGGGTTCAGGAGTGGTACAGGGGATTCATGGGTTGACATAAGCACCTTACCTGTTGTACTATTGCTCTGATCCAGTGGACATATTTTATTGGGGAGGATGGAGATAGTCTCAGAACACCCCTCACCATATCATATCATGTGTCTGTTCATCCAGTGGATAGTTTAGGGCACACCCCTTCCATTAACACATGAGTCACACATGGAAGTGGCTACTTCCAAAACTTAGTGTCTACTTTTAAAGTGGGTTTGACGTGTGTTTCAGAAAACATCACGAATAGATCGTCATTATCTTTTGTTTATATTTCTAGTGACAGGGCTCAGTATTATAAGGCATTTGAATTACTATGCTGAATTAGTAACTTCTCTTTTTAATGCCCCTTATTTTTTTAGGGAGCCAATTATCACAGCAGGGGTTGTTAGAAATGCATTATTTAAAAACCAGAGGAAGGAACTGTTGGATTTTAAAGGAACTGTTAGGTAAGTTCACGACTTCTGGTCATGTGACTACCTCTGCTTCCATCAACAGCTAACAGAAGAATTGTAAAATAAAATAAGTGTTTTCGGTTCACTCTGAGGACTTCGGGGAAAACTCCTATCTCTGTCTGCCTGAAACTGTGCTTCTGAACTTCCGAAGGTTTCCTCAGGGGCCTAGGGAGCGCACCCCCAAAAACACTGCATTCTGAAGCTGGTGAGTGCCTGCATTGTGGGGCCGCGGAATCGCTTTGCCCTGCCCTGCCTTTGTTTACTCTGAGGACTTCGGGGAAAACTCCTATCTCTGTCTGCCTGAAACTGTGCTTCTGAACTTCCGAAGGTTTCCTCAGGGGCCTAGGGAGCGCACCCCCAAAAACACTGCATTTTGAAGCTGGTGAGTGCCTGCATTGTGGGGCCGCGGAATCGCTTTGCCCTGCCCTGCCTTTGTTCACTCTGAGGACTTCGGGGAAAACTCCTATCTCTGTCTGCCTGAAACTGTGCTTCTGAACTTCTGAAGGTTTCCTCAGGGGCCTAGGGAGCGCACCCCCAAAAACACTGCATTTTGAAGCTGGTGAGTGCATGCATTCTGGGGCCGCGGAATCGCTTTGCCCTGCCCTGCCTTTGTTCACTCTGAGGACTTCGGAGAAAAACTCCTATCTCTGTCTGCCTGAAACTGTGCTTCTGAACTTCCGAAGGTTTCCTCAGGGGCCTAGGGAGCGCACCCCCAAAAACACTGCATTTTGAAGCTGGTGAGTGCGTGCATTCTGGGGCCGTGGAATCGCTTTGCCCTGCCCTGCCTTTGTTCACTCTGAGGACTTCGGGGAAAACTCCTATCTCTGTCTGCCTGAAACTGTGCTTCTGAACTTCCGAAGGTTTCCTCAGGGGCCTAGGGAGTGCACCCCTAAAAAACTGCATTTTGAAGCTGGTGAGCAGCTGCATTCTGGGGCTGCGGGATCGCTCTACCTTGCCCTGCCTTTGTTCACTCTGAGGACTTGCAACTAGAGGCAACAGAAGCGCTCAGCCGCTTTGCTTCCCTTTGCAGCCGCGAACTCCTCCTAATCAATGAACCCCACCACAACACGCAGGAAAAACCACACTACAAGCGTGACAATGGGGAAAACTCGCAGGCAAACACCTTCCATAGAGAATGAAGACGAAAGCTCGGTTGATCTAATAAATTACAACCACCTGATTAACCTTTCAGATAAGGAGTTTAGAGTAGAAATATGGAATATGTTTGTAGACCTCAAAAAGAGCATAGATCGATCTGAAGAGAACACAAAAACAGAAATCAGAAAACTCCAAACTGAAATAACAGATCTGAAAAATACGGTTGCTCAACTGAAAACCACAATGGATAGCCTCACCAACAGGGTATCAGCAGCTGAGGAGAGAATCGGAGTACTGGAAGATGAGATGCAGAAAAGCTCAACACAACAGAAGAAATTGGAAAAGAACATTAAGACAAACGAACAGGCAATGGAAAATGTACTCAAGGCATGCGAAGAGATGAAAATAGAAGTCTTTGATAAACTCAACAGAAACAACATAAGAATCATTGGAGTCCCAGAAACCCAGGAAGGAGATCTCCAAGAAGAATCAACTGTCAAAGACATCATCAAAGAGATACTCCCAGAGTTAAAGCCTACATGCAATCAAATACTGCATGCCCGAAGAATACCAGCTAAAAGAGACCCAAAGAAAAACACCCCAAGACACATCCTCGTTACAATGACAAATCCCATAGATAGGGATAGAATACTGAAAGCAGCAAGATCAAAAAGGGAAATTACATTCAAAGGAGCATCCCTAAGACTTACAGCAGACATGTCACAAGAAACTCTCAAGGCCAGAAGACAGTGGTTGGATATTGTGACAAGATTGAATGAAATGAATGCCTCCCCAAGAATACTGCACCCAGCCCGACTCACATTCAGGTTTGGAGGAAGAATACACAGCTTCACGGATAAACAACAGCTCAGAAACTTCACAGAAGATAAACCAGCCTTAAAGGAAAAACTGACAGGTCTACTTTAAGACAAGAGAGATCAACAAACACAGCAAACTTATCTACAAAGATGACATTAAATCCTATGACAATCATCTCCCTCAATGTCAATGGACTAAATTCACCAATTAAAAGACACAGAGTGGCAAAATGGGTCAAAAAGATGAATCCAACCTTCTGCTGCCTACAAGAAACACATCTGAATAGTCAGAACAAACATAGACTCAAAATCAAAGGTTGGAAGAAAATTATCCAAGCAAACAACACCCTGAAAAAAGCTGGGGTGGCCATATTAATATCAGATGACACCAACTTTATACTCAGAAAAGTGGTAAGGGACAAAGATGGACACTATGTACTAATCAAGGGATATGTGCAACAGGAAGAAATCAGACTATTAAACATATATGCACCCAATGAGAGACCAGCAAATTATCTAATACAATTACTGACAAATCTGAAAGAAGAAATCAATAATAACACAATCATTGTGGGAGACTTCAACACAGCCCTATCAACACTTGATAGGTCAACCAGACTGAAACCCAACAAAAACATACTAGCCCTGAAAAGTGTTATGGAAGAAAGAGGACTAGTAGATATATACAGGACACTCCATCCCAAAAAACCTGGATACACATTCTTTTCCAATGTACATGGGTCATTCTCCAGAATAGACTACATGCTGACACATAAAACATACCTCCATAAAATCAAGAGGATAGAAATCTTGCAGGCTACCTTTGCTGACCACAAGGCTCTGAAATTAGATGTGAACTACAAAGCCACACAGAAGAAAAACTTTAACAATTGGAAATTAAACACCCTGCTACTGAACAACCAGTGGGTCCGAGATGAAATCAAAAAGGAAATCAAAACTTTCCTGGAAACAAATGATAATGAAGACACAAACTGCCAGAATCTATGGGACACAGCAAAAGCAGTCCTGAGAGGAAAATTTATAGCTCTACAAGCACACATCAGGAAGGAAGAAGGAGCATACCTGAATAACTTAATGGCGCAGCTTAAACAATTAGAAAATGACCAACAGAATGAACCAAAAATAGGGAGACAGAAGGAAATAATAAAGCTGAAAGCGGAACTCAATGAAGTGGAAAACCAAAAAGCAATCCGAAAGATCAACGAAAGCAGAAGCTGGTTCTTTGAAAAAATAAACAAGATTGATAGACCATTGGCAAAACTCACAAAGAAAGAGAGAGAGAGAAATCTGATAATCCGTATTAGAAATGAAAAGGGGGAGATCACAACAGAAATTGCAGAGATCCAAAGGATAATCAGAGGCTACTTTGAGAAACTTTATGCTACAAAACATGAGAACCTAGAAGAAATGGAAAAATTCTTGGACACTTATAACCTTCCACATTTAAGTAAGGAGGATGTAGCATATCTAAACACCCCCATCACTACTGAGGAAATTGAAACTGTAATCAAACATCTACCAAAAAAGAAAAGCCCAGGCCCAGATGGTTTTCCTAATGAATTTTTTCAAATCTTTCAAGAGGAGCTACTACCAATCCTAGCCAGACTCTTCCATGAAATTGAAAAAAAGGGAACTCTCCCAAACAGCTTTTATGAAGCCAACATTACCTTGATACCAAAACCAGACAGAGATGCTGCCAAAAAAGAAAATTACAGACCAATATCCCTGATGAATGCTGATGCAAAGATCTTCAACAAAATCCTGGCAAATAGGATCCAATGCATCATCAAGAAGATCATACACTACGACCAAGTAGGCTTCATCCCAGGAATGCAAGGATGGTTTAACATCCGTAAATCTATTAACATCATACACAACATCAACAACAAGAAAAATAAAAATCACATGATCATATCAATAGATGCAGAGAAAGCATTTGATAAGGTCCAACACCCATTCTTGATCAAAACTCTCAGCAAGATGGGAATGGAAGGAACCTTTCTCAATCTAGTTGAAGCCATCTACCACAAGCCAATGGCAAATATTATCCTCAATGGAGAAAAACTAAAAGCCTTTCCTCTAAATTCGGGTACAAGACAAGGCTGTCCTCTCTCACCACTCCTCTTCAATATAGTACTGGAAGTTCTTGCTATAGCGATCAGGCAAGAAAAAGATATCAAGGGAATTCAGATAGGAAAGGAAGAAGTCAAACTCTCATTGTTTGCAGATGATATGATACTCTACTTAGAAAACCCTAAAGACTCTACCAAAAAGCTTCTAGAAATAATAGATTCATACAGCAAGGTGGCAGGCTACAAAATCAACCTACAGAAATCAATGGCCTTTTTATACACCAATAATAATAGGGAGGAGATGGAAGTCAGGAAAGCAATCCCATTCACAATAGTGCCACACAAACTCAAATATCTTGGAGTCAACTTGACCAAAGACGTGAAGGACCTATACAAAGAAAACTATAAAGCCCTGCTCCAAGAAATAAGAGAGGACACACGGAAATGGAAACACTTACCCTGCTCATGGCTTGGCAGGATTAACATCATTAAAATGGCAATACTCCCCAAAGCATTATACAGATTTAATGCGATCCCCTTAAAAATACCCATGACATTCTTCAAAGAAGTGGATCAAACACTTATGAAGTTCATCTGGAACAATAAACATCCTCGAATAGCTAAAGCACTCCTAGGGAAAAGGAAAATGGGAGGCATTACTTTCCCCAACTTTAAACTGTACTACAAAGCAATAGTTATTAAAACAGCATGGTATTGGAATAAAGACAGACCCTCAGATCAGTGGAATAGGCTTGAGTTCTCAGAGAACATTCCCCAGGCATACAATTACCTAATTTTTGACAAAGGAGCAAGAAATCCTAAGTGGAGCAGAGAAAATCTCTTCAACAAGTGGTGCTGGCAGAACTGGTTAGCGACTTGCAAAAAAGCGAACATAGACCCCCAGTTAACATCATGTACGAAGGTAAAATCCAAATGGATTAAAGACCTTGATATCAGACCAGATACCATAAGGTATATAGAACAACATGTCGGTAAAACACTCCATGACATTGAGACTAAAGGTATCTTCAAGGAGGAAACTGCACTTTCCAAACAAGTGGAAGCAGAGATTAACAGATGGGAATACATTAAACTGAAAAGCTTCTGCACCTCAAAAGAAATAGTGCCCAGGATACAAGAGTCACCCACTGAGTGGGAGAAACTATTCACCCAACATCCTTCAGATAAGGGGCTAATATCCAAAATATACAGGGCACTGACAGAACTTTACAAAAAAAAAAAAACATCTAATCCCATCAAAAAATGGGGAGAAGAAATGAACAGACACTTTGATAAAAAAGAAATACAAATGGCCAAAAGACACATGAAAAAATGCTCCTCGTCACTAATCATCAGAGAGATGCAAATCAAAACAACGATGAGATACCACCTTACACCACAGAGATTGGCGCACATCACAAAGAATGAGAACAATCAGTGCTGGCGGGGATGTGGAGAGAAAGGAACTCTTATCCACTGCTGGTGGGAATGCCGTCTAGTACAGCCTCTATGGAAAGCGATATGGAGGTTTCTTCAAAAACTGGAAATTGAGCTCCCATTCGACCCAGCTATTCCACTCCTAGAGATATACCCTAGGAGCACAAGAATACAATACAAAAACCCCTTCCTCACACCTATATTTATTGCAGCACTATTCACAATAGCCAGGCTCTGGAAACAACCAAGATGCCCTTCAACAGACGAATGGCTAAAGAAATTGTGGTACATATACACAATGGAATATTATGCAGCCGTCAGGAGAGATGAAGTCATGAAATTTTCCTATACATGGATGTACATGGAATCTATCATGCTCAGTGAAATAAGTCAGAGGGAGAGAGAGAGACGCAGAATAGTCTCACTCATCTATGGGTCTTAAGAAAAATAAAAGTCATTTTTGTAACAATCCTCAGAGACAATTAGAGGAGAGCTGGAACACCAGCTCACTCCATGAAGCTCACCACAAGAGTGGTGAGCACAGTTATAGAAATAACTACACTGAGAACTACCATAATCAAGTGAATGAATGAGGGAACTGGAAAGCCTGTCTGGAGTACAGGTGGGGGTGGGTGGGATGGAGGGAGATTTGGGACTTTGGTGGCGGGAATGTTGCACTGGTGAAGAGGGGTGATCTTTATAGGACTGAAACCTTATCACAATCATTTATGTAATCAAGATATCCAAATAAAGAGAAAAAAAAAAGAAAAAAAAATAAGTGTTTTCAACATTAGGGTAGCTTCTGTGCCTTCTTTTTTTTTTATTAATGATTTTTATTTTGACCAAAGTGGTTTACAAATCACTCACAGTAGTATTTTAGGTACATAGTGACAATTGAATCAGGGGCATTCCCACCACCAATGTTGTCCTCCCTCCACCCCTGTACCCAGCACGCGTCCCATATCCCCCTCCTTTGCCCCCTGGGCTGTTAGTAGAAGTGGTTCCTTCTGTGTAGATTGGGTATCGATTCTATTGTAGTTGGCTTTGCATTTGGTGTGTAAGTCTGATCATTTTTTAATTTCTACCCAATGTTCAGCAGGAGCGTTGGTTGTAGTTTCTTGCTGGGGGGTGCGAGATGTGGGGCTGAGTGGGTGTCCCTCCACTTGGGAGCTGGGTGATGCTTATTGGGGCAGAAGGTCAATCTTAATATCTAATGAATTAAGAACTGAGGGTAATGAGTGTTAATAAGGTGGGATATCAGATTGGCAATGGAGGATGAAGGGATAGTAGGATTTCTGAGGGGGAGCAGGAGGGGAGTATATAGGAGGGGTATATACACTATAGACATGGATTGTTTACAATTTAGGTTTGGGTCTCTTAGAGGAGACCTATCTCCATGCACTCATGCCTGCATATAGACATACATTTTATAGTACAGAATTTAGGCCATTTGGCAGGAGAGAAAACAACCAAAAATTTAAAAAGTCTAGATCCTAACAGCATAGTTGTGAATATTGAGAGTGAGATGGTGGGACTTTGTGAAGGAGAGTTTGTGAAAAGTTGCCTCTAGTTTACTACAAGAGTGTTTTGGAATCCTCTTTGTGGCATTCCATTTTAAATCACCTCTTCCGAATGTGTTCTTAGTTGTTAGTCTGTTTTACGCGAATGAAATGGTGCTGAGATGAGAGAGACCCAAGGAAGTCTGGGATATGTGGGTTAAAGAGAGAAGCATTTTATGGTCCACAAGAAGCCAGAGTCTAGTGATTTCAAGATCTGTGAATATGGGGGAGCTTCAGTGAAGTTGCTGGGCAAAAATTTTCTGTCCTGAGTGAAAGGTTGAAATAGCATGTATGATTCTTCCTTCCTTCCTTCCTTCCTTCCTTCCTTCCTTCCTTCCTTCCTTCCTTCCTTCCTTCCTTCCTTTCCTTCCTTCCTTCCTTCCTTCCTTCCTTCCTTCCTTCCTTCCTTCCTTCCTTCCTTCCTTCCTTTCCTTCCTTCCTTCCTTCTTCCTTCCTTCTTCCTTTCCTCTCTCTCTCTCTCTCTTTCTCTCTCTCTCTCTCCTTTCTTTCTTTCTTTCTTTCTTTCTTTCTTTCTTTTTTCTTTCTTTCTTTTCTTTCTTTCTTTCTTTTCTTTCTTTCTTTCTTTCTTTCTTTCTTTCTTTCTTTCTTTCTTCTCTCTTTCTTTTTCTTTCTTTCTTAATTTCTTTCTTTCTTTCTTTCTCTCTCTCTCTCTTTCTTTCTTTCTTTCTTTCTTTCTTTCTTTTTCTCTCTGTCTCTTTCTTTTTCTTTCTTTCTTAATTTCTTTCTTCTTTCTTTTCTTTCTTTCTTTCTTCTTTCTTTCTTTCTTTCTTTCTTTCTTTCTTCTTTCTTTCCTTTCTTTCTTTCTCTTCTTCTTCCTTCTTCCTTCCATTCTTCCTTCTTCCTTCCTTCTTCCTTCCTTTTTCTTTCTTTCTTTCTTTCTTTCTTTCTTTTCTTTCTTTCTTTCTTTCTTTCTTTCTTTCTTTCTTTCTTTCTTTCTTTCTTTCTTCCTTTCTTCTTTCTTCTTTCTTTCTTTCTTTCTTTCTTTCTTTCTTTCTTTCTTTCTTTCTTTCTTTCTTCTTTCTTTCTTTCTTTCTTTCTTTCTTTCTTTCTTTCTTTCTTTCTTTCTTTCTTTCTTTCTTTCTTTCTTTCCTTTCTTTCCTTCCTTTCTTTTTCTTTCCTTTCTTTTTTTTGGTCATACCTGGTGGCACTCAGAGATTACTTCTGGCTCTGTGCTTGGATATCACTCTTGGCTTGAGGGAACCATATGAGACACCAGGGATCAAACCCACATTTGTCCTGGGTCAGTCACATGCAAGGCAAATGCCCTACCACTGTTCTACCACTCTGACTCTGTGTATATGGTTATTTCTAATTTTAACTCTACAGGATGCCAAGAAAATGATGGGCATGTCTTGAGGGGCCTCCTTTTTTCCTTTTAAGTTTTTTTATTATATTATATCATTATAATTTGCCAAGTTGTTAATCATGCAGCTGTTTCAGGCATTAGCTATTCAAACACTAATCCTACCACCAGTGTTACCTTCCCTCTACTAGTGTCCCCAGTTTTCCACTCACCAAAGTAGTCCAACCCCTTGTAGGCATAAAACAAATTTACTTTATATTATTTGTTACCACACAAAGGCAAATCCAAAACTTAGATCATTAAGGGTCAATCTGAAATAACTGTGTTACTAAAGTCATTGTCTGAGGATTTACTGGTACTAGTTGGTATAGTTGAGCCTTCTGTGTTATGGTGTAGACTTACTCAGCTTGGTGGTCTTATAATGTTCCTAATAGATTTTCTGTTATCTTACTGGCCTAACCCTCTAAGGTTGAGGTATCCTGTGGCCAACCGTGGCCATGTGCTCCAGGATCTATAGATCTGGAAAAATTTTGGTGGCTTGCCAGTTTGATAAGGTGAAGTTGTGAAGCTGGGGTGTTTTGGTAGAGGGTGCCATATGTGGCTATGGGCTACTATGATTTCAGAAACAAAGAGAAATATGCTCCAACCCCTTTTAAGAAGGTCTCAGAGTTTTCAGCATGGATAGACTGTCTGCGAAGAATAGACAGCTATCCTTTTCTTTTGGAGATTAGTAGAGTAGCTGGGCCATTACTCTGCTGGGAAGAGGGTCCTTCTGACCCTCTTTCTGACCTGTCCTCCTATCCTACTGTAGAGGTTAGGAATCATACAGTAATGATGGGCATCTGGACCTTTGCTGGACAATTCTTTTATGGTATGTAGCTTTGCTCCAGGAGACCCTGGGATGCTGAAGCCTACTCAACTATCATCTGGCACTATTGTGTATACATGAAAAATTTACATATAAAAGGAATAGGATCAGCTCCCTAAAAATTTGCTGCAGATTATCAATATCAAGCGACAGTCTTAGAAGCTGGGGTCAGAGTGACACTAACACACACACACACACACAAACACATATTGACATATTGTTCTTAGGATATTTCCCTTCTGGGGTGAAGAATCAAACATGTCCAGGTCTTCATCCATCCAGTGTCCTAGGAAGAGAGCATTGAGGAGAGAAGTGAGAGATGAGAGATGCTTTTTTTTTTTTTTTAAATAAGCATTAAAGAATGAGTTGAGGTTTAATAAGAATTAAGGGTAGGAAAGGGAGTTCCAGAAGATGAAACCCCCAGTTTAAGGAGCAGATATGTGAAGTCTCTTTATCTCTGGGAGACTTGGGTTTCAGACAGCAGGGACCTGAATGAGCCCACCAAACTGTGTGAAATGAGATGACCGATTTGTGCTTTCTTTGTGAAGGAAATGGTACCACATCTGGTCATGTTGGGGGGCTAGTCCTGGATCTCTGCTTGGGGATCACTCCCTGTAGTCAGTGTTTGTGAGACCATGAGGGATAAAACCAGAACTGGCCATGTTCAAGGCAAGAAACTTGTGCCATGCTTTTTATCTTCAGCCTCTTATTACAGATTGGAAAAGCTCTGTCTACTTAGGAATTGTCGCTTAGATCTGCAGGGACTTTGGGTCCAGAGGCATTTGAATCCTTTTACTTTTTGATGAGCAGACAAAGAATAGTTTGGAGGGGCTTGAAGAACCTTTATATGGATGCATATAGGCTGGATGCACCCCACACACATCAATGAGTTCATGGTTCACAGGACATTTGGTTAAATGTCTTATGCTTTCCAAACAAATTTTCTCATAAGCTGCTTCCAGACTCTGCTTCTACCCCAAATGGGTTTGTGGGAGAAAAATAATTTGGTCTAATTCCTTGAGAAGAAAATTGAGGCCTGGAATAGGACAGGGTCTGTCCAAAGACACACAGCTAGGAAGTGGCAGGCCCTTGGTTTCAAGGCTTTAAGTTCGTTGAACTTCTGAAACATATATAATGATGAAAAGCAAAATTGCTTCAGAAAAATTCAGCGCTCTCTCTGTGATGTCATTCTTCATCTTTCCTTCCCCCAAGATTCTACAGTACGCACGGGGCAAGACTGGAGTTCTGGTACCAATGCATAAAGTCTCAGTCATTTGCACACAGACACTCCCTCCTTTGGGGTCCTATTGTGCAAAGAAAGGCTTCTGTGTCTATTTTATTCTCTTCCTAAAGAACTACTTTTTTATTTAAGGTTTGAGCAAATGTCATCTCCCATCTAAAGCAATTCTTTCCCCCACTATGTCATCTGGGCTCCATAAACCTGTTTTATATTTAGATAGTAGTAAACAGGGCAGGTAGATAAGCCTCCTGCTCCAAGATTCTCCAAGACCCTTGAAGGACATCTTCATTTCTGTCCAGTGTATAGTGTCATTGCAATTCACAGTATCAGACGGAATGTTGTTGGTGCACACAGAATGTTTATTGAATGACCAATGGATGGATGTGTGAATCAGGAATGCGGCCATAAATCTGTCTACATGGTTTTATTATGAAGTCCCAATGTTCTAACAGAGCAGAGGGTTTTCTTATTTTGTAGCTGCCTATGCATGTCCTAAGTAGAAATAATTTTGGGAGGGTGCTATGGCCAGCAGTGCTAAGGGGTTATTTCTTGTGGATGCAGGGAATCATTTGGGATGCCAGGGACCAAACCCCATTGGACCATGTGCAAGACAAGTGCCCTACCTGTTGTACTGTTGTCTAAACTCCAATTAAGCAGAAATGTAAGGCTGGAAAGCACTCTGTGTTTCCTTTTTCCTAAGACAAAGTAATGGTGGTAACAGAATTCATTGCTCCTTTGTAATTCTCCTAGATTATGCTGACCCTGGGAATTTAATATTTCTTGGACAGTTTCAGTCAGAAACCGGTTTTTTTTCCTTCCTAAAAGCTAAAGTTGATCTTACAGTTTAGATTTGTTTTGGACCTTTTAGAAAGAAAGATTCCCTTATTTGAAAAAAAAAAAAAAGATCATCCTTCTCTTTCTCAAATTACATGCCTGTTTAATCTTGTTTAAACAATTCAATTCACCATAAGGAAGCCAAAAATGAAATCACTTTGGGGGAAGGGGTTGGGACCCACTCTCCTACCCCACCAGCCTTTCTTCTGTCTTCCTTTATATAAAAGGAATCAACTGATTCATCCAGTGACTGAGGGTTTAGCTTGTATAGAGGGGACTTGTTCCACTAACATTTTTTTGTTTTTAATTAAAACTGGGTCTAATTTATGCAAAGCCTGGAGAGAGGGAACCTTGATCCAACATGGAGGGCATAAGTAAGGGCTCTAGGTCTCTTGGAGGCACAAGAGAAGTCACTTTGGGTAGAAAAGATCCTCTTGGATCCCAGTGCACAGTTAACTGGCCTTCTGGGCTTCATTCCTGCTTGACCTTCTGCAAGCCCTCAAGTCAAGTGGTGGTAGCCATAATAGTACATCTTTTTGGAGTTCTGGAAGGTCTGAGGGTAGAGGACCTGGAAGGTCTTTATCATCTGGGAAGCTGGTGTCCAGATGGAGTTGGGGTACCAGAAAGGATTGTGCTTGTGGGTCACCTTGGAAGTGTGGGGACTTGAACTAGGTCTCTTTGAAATATTTATTTGTGTGGACTGAAGTAATTGAAATGTTTTGTAGGTAGGGCACTTGCTTTGCAGGTAGTTGCTCTGGTTTCTGTCCCTGGTTGTTAGGTGATACCTTATTTTATCTAAAACAAAGATCATCTGGATTCCTTCCTCCTTCCTTCCTTCCTCCTTCCTTCCTTCCTTCCTTCCTTCCTTCCTTCCTTCCTTCCTTCCTTCCTTCCTTCCTTCCTTCCTTCCTTCTCTTTCTTTCTTCCTTCCTTCCTTCCTTCCTTCCTTCCTTCCTTCCTTCCTTCCTTCCTTCCTTCCTTCCTTCCTTCCTTCCTTCCTTCCTTCCTTCCTTCCTTCCTTCCTTCCTTCCTTTCTTTCTTTCTTTCTTTCTTTCTTTCTTTCTTTCTTTCTTTCTTTCTTTCTCTTTCTTTCTCTTTCTCTTTTTCTTTCTTTCTTTCTTTCTTTCTTTCTTTCTCTTTCTCTCTTTCTTTTTCTCTCTTTCTTTCTTTCTTTCTTTCTATCTATCATTCTTTATCTTTCTATCTCTCTCTTTCTTTTTCTCTTTCTCTCTCTTCTCTTTCTTTCTTTCTTTTTTCTTTCTTTCTCTCTTTTTCTTTTTTTCTTTCTCTCTTTCTTTCTCTCTTTCTCTTTCTTTCTTTCTTCCTTCTTTCTTCCTTCTTTCTTCCTTCTTTCTTCCTTCTTTCTTCCTTCTTCCTTCCTTCCTTCCTTCCTTCCTTCCTTCCTTCCTTCCTTCCTTCCTTCCTTCCTTCCTTCCTTCCTTCCTTCCTTCCTTCCTTCCTTCCTTCCTTCCTTCCTTCCTTCCTTCCTTTCTTTCTTTCTTTCTTTCTTTCTTTCTTTCTTTCTTTCTTTCTTTCTTTCTTTCTTTCTTTCTTTCTTTCTTTCTTTCTTTCTTTCTTTCCTCTTTCTTTCTTGCTTTCTTTCTTTCTTGCTTTCCTTCTTGTTTTTCTTCTTGCTTTCCTTCTTGCTTTCTTTCTCCTTTCCCTGTCTTCTGTACTATTGCTCCAGCCCTCTTGTGATTATTCTTAGATTTTCCTTCCATTGTGTTATAGCATAAGGCCTCTTCTCTGGTTTATTTTCTTTAAGCAACCTCTTCTACTTTTTTTTTTTTGCTTTGTTTTTGTTTTGGAGGCTATATATGGAAATGTTAAGGGGTGACTCCTGGCTCTGTATTCAGGAATTAACCTCTGGCAGTGCTCAAGGGACCATATAGAATGCCAGTGATTGAACCCAGGTTGGCTCAGACTATACATGTTTCACCCTCAGCCTGGTTTGGATTATTTTATGCATGGCCCTGATTCACACTTTTTTTTTTTTTGCCTGGGTTGAAGATTCAGCACGTGGGGTGATTTTATACATGGTACCTCAAATGAGCCTCTGGAGTAGTGATCCCTGAGTGCAGAGGCAAGAGCAAACTCTGAGCACTGCAGGCTCTGCCCCCCAAAACAAAAATAAAATCAAAACATACTCTTGTTTCCTTCAGGTAAAGAGAACATCTAACATGATATGGAGTGTTCTCTTTTTATCTAGTGGTCTGTTTAGTTTGCAGAATGTCCCACCAGAGCATTGTTACTTTTATTTTATGAATGTAGAACTGAAGCTTGCACAAGTCAGATATATTAAAGTGGTTGCCCACATGTGGGCACCAGTCCAAACTCAGAAGCCCTTTCCAGAGGGAATCTGTCTAGAGTTGGGAAATTTTTTTAGAAAGCCCCAAAATATCACCCACTTATCTCTTTCCCAAGAGCAAAGAACAACTTCCACATGCAACAGAAGATGGTTTACCATCATTCATTCAGAATACCTGGGCCATGAGAAAGCAAGCTGCTGAAGGACACAGAAGTATCCTGTTAGTTTCTTAGCTTTCTCACAAGTCATTTAGACTCTTTTATTTGGTCTTAGGCTAGTTCTGGCTAACAGGCAAGTAGTAACAGGCACCCAGGGTGGAAAAATATTTATGAGAGAAAGGCCTACAATTGAGAAAAGCCTAGATGTTTGCACATTTTGAGAACATTAGGAGAGCTGCTATTTGATTTTAGAGATGCATATCCCCTGCTCCCAGCATTGTTCCAGATCCCTTATTCTGGAGCATCATTTCTTTCCTTTTTTGGGGGGGGGGTCACACCTGGCAGTGCTCAGGGATTACTCCTGGCTCTAGGCTCAGAAATCGCCCCTGGCAGCCACAGGGGACCATATGGGATGCCGGGATTTGAACCACCGTCCTTCTTCATGAAAGGCAAATGCCTTAACTCCATGCTATCTCTTCAGCTTCTGGAGCATCATTTCTAAGCCCAACTGAACACAATGGTGGATGTAGGTGTGTGTATAGGGTAGGAAAGTGGTAGGGTGAAAACTCATTTTAAAATAGAAACTGTGCGGGGCTGGGCGGTGGCGCTGGAGGTAAGGTGCCTGTCTTGCCTGCGCTAGCCTTGGATGAACCGCGGTTCGATCCCCCGGCGTCCCATATGGTCCCCCAAGCCAGGAGTGACTTCTGAGCTCATAGCCAGGAGTAACCCCTGAGCATCACCGGGTGTGGCCCAAAAACAAAACAAAACAAAACAAAAATCGAAACTGTGCTTTTGAATTCAGAAAGATGTTGCATACCTTTTCACAGAACATTCACTTTCATGTTCTTTGTTCTTTTCTCTTTTAGTTTGCTATCAGAATGATTTGCTATCAGAGTGGCCTGAGTGTGTTATGGTGGGGCGCCCTAGAAAATGGAAAATGTATTTGCTTGGGGTTTTAGAAATCATTGGGGGTAATTGCTATAAGTAGACCAACGTTGCTTCTCCCCTAAGAAAGCATGTAGTTATTATCCTATTTTTTGGGAATTCCCCCAACAGGAAAAGACTTATGGCCCATCCTTTTTCCACCTTAAAAATATTATACCAGGACCAGAGTAGAACATTTTGATGAGATGAGTCTTCCTGTATTGACCTAGAGCTGGAGATACAGGCATCAATGTCTTCAGAAGGATGTGGAGGGTCTCTGTGGTTGTTGCACCAACAATGGTTGTTGTACATAGGTCAACTGTTAACAAAATCTTACTTGGAGTGCCAGGGAGGAGAGCTCTGGTGGTAGCAATTCTGGCATTGCATTACTTCCACTGAGCACCACAGGGTATAATTGTGGTGATTTCAAAGCACCAAAGGGTTCAAGTACAAAACTTTCAGACCCACTACAAGATTACTGACAGTGGCCCCCTGGATTTTCCTCCAAAACTCCTGGTTTGGTCCCTATGAAAAAGATATCACTTGGGGGCCGGAGAGATAGTACAGCTGTAGGGCATTTTGCCTTCCATGCAGCCAATCCAGAATGGATAGTGGTTTGAATCCTAGCATACCAGATGGTACCCTGTGGCTGCCAGGAGGGACTTCTGAGCACAGAATGAGGAGTAACCTCTGAGAGCCATTGGGTGTAACTCCACTCCAAAAAAAAAAGATCTCACTTGGACCCTTGGCCACTCTTTGAATAGTTAAGCTTGGTGGATGGTGTTGGATGGAGGACTCAGACAAAGGCTATAACAAAGTCCATGCTTTTCTCCAACTCTTCTCTTCTCTCTCCACTGTGAATTGGGTGTGGGCTTCAGATGAGAAACAACTAATGAAATAATTGGACTGCACCCCGCACTTGTGAAAAAGAACAACTGTTTAATAACAGCAACAAACATCATAATGTGATTTTGGTTTGGGGCTGAGACCTAAGAGTTTCAGCGATGGCATGCATATGGAATAATTTGGTACTTCTGTATAATATCCTATAAACTGATTGGGTTCAGATGAGAAACATTTGTCAGCAACATCCCATTCGTGGGTGTGGCGGGGTCTTATTTGGTCTCCAGTCAGAGCAACTGTCTTTGGAGACAAGACGCTATAGTTAGTTGCAGGGATAAAAATGTTCCGCAGGGGACTCTCCTTGATAGAATGTCAACTCCATGCCAAGGGGTGGGTGAAATGGCTTCAGTTGTCCATTTCCCTCTATTATACAGAATATATGATTCACCCGATAGGAAATGCTAAGGATACAAAAGGTGATCTGCTAGAGTCACAGGCTGTGAACATTTCAGACTTCAAGCGTGTTGTGAAAAAGAACCCTGATCTAATTCTGAATATTAACTTTGGTGAGACTGCTGAAGTTTGGGGCAACTTAGAAGAGAGTGTGTGGTGAGTTTCCAATATGCTGTTTGTGGTAAACTGATTCAGTTGGGGTGAAGCAGACACAGTCTCAGCTCCAGTTCTTCCAGTATTTGGGCACGGCCTCCCTTTTATGATATGATAAACCACCACAGAACTACATTTTTTGTTCTGGAAAAGAGGGAGCCAAAGTTTCCCCAGAGTGCCTTATCCTCAGAGTTTCCTGCAGTTCTGTGGTTTGTCTCCCCTGCCTGGGTGGCCTCAGTGCTTTGCTGCTTTTATCCAATTTCCTCGCTTCTATTTTGAACACCAGGGTTTGCCTGGCATGGTCGCATGAGCCAGTGGAAATTTTACAAATATTGGAAATGAGATAGCATCAGGGGGTTATCAAAGATTTTTGGTCACATCGAGAGAGAATTTCTAACCTAGGCCATTCTCTCTTTTAATCAGGTTTCTCTTTGGCGACTGGAATCAATTTTCAAAGATTTGTTTCATAAAGTTCAGTTTCAGCTATAACTTATCAGAATTAGAGGTAGAGGAGAGACTTGAGGGAGTGTGGAAAGAGTGTTAGAAGAAGGGGCAAAGAAAAGAGGTAATGAGGAAAAAGTCACTGAGGAAAAGGAAGATTCTCAGCTGAAAGAAGAAACATTTGTACCATCAGGAAATAATTATCAGAAATGCTTTGTGGGACTGACAGAAACATGGCAATGCTTCAGATCAAATCTAGGAAAGGAGGCAGGTACGCTAGTCTTCCTTGCCTATCAGGAAAGAAGGACTTCCTGAGAAGGGGGACATTTAGAGGGGAGAGTGGAGAAAATGTAGACTGAACAAAATGGTGGAGTAGACAGGACCTCTGAGATAACCTGTGGGGGTTCTGGCTTGGTGCTCCTCCAATTTTCATGATTTTTACTAGTCCTTGGTCTAGTGAAAATATTTCAAAGCCGTAGAAAAATTTAGAAGAACTCTAACTTCTAGAAAAGAGGCTCAGTTTCTATAGAATAGATCTTCGCTATGACTTGGGTAAGTTAAACTTTGTGATTTTCACCAATGCCCTTCACTCCATTAGACTTCAAATGTCTACTCAAGTGGTACCTTGTATTTATTTGTCTAATGGCTTATTTTGGGTGTTAGGCCATACCTGGCTGTGGTCGGGGATCTGTGTTCAGATAACACTCCTTGTAGAGCTCAGGAAAACATGTATGCCAGGAATTAGCCACATGCTAGGAACCTACCTTACTGTTTCTTGCTGCCCCCAGTACTTTTCATTTAATATGTGCTAACCATTACATGCTTAGCATGTCTGCCATGTCCTTATTGCATACAATTTTACTCTGAAATGTATTTCATATTTTATCCTATGATTTCGAGGTACTATTATACCACCTCAACCCTCTTTTGGGACCAAGCATTGTGCCTAGCATATTTCCCATCACCCACCCTGCCTTCTTTCTTCTTCCACATTATGATGCAGAAATAGCATCCTACATACAGTCCAGTCTAATATATATTGACCAAGTGCCTAATTCTAGAACAAGGACTAGTTCTTAGAACTTCTTAAAAGAGGTATCTTGATTCATATTACAGTGAAAATCTTTGAAGATACATCAGGTCATTTTTAGGAAGACAAATATAATGTTATAAAGCAGAAAGAACTGAACAAAGGGAAAGATACAATTTGTGTGAAAGAAGAGAACCAGAAGAATTTCCCAGACAGGATGGCATAGAGGATCAGGTGCTCAAGGAAACTCTGGAGTTATTGCTAGCCAAGTAGAATCTTTCAATTAAATGTAATCCTTTAATTCCTTATATCAAACCTTGAAGGAAAAATTATCTATGGAGTGGTGTTTTATAATTTTCAAAGTGATAAATAAAAACTAGATCATCACCAAAGTCCCTTCTAGGGGCTAATTCTTTTGACCATTTTGTTAACGTTAGGTCATTTTCCATCTTTGCACATTGAGTCAAGATTAGGGTGATGGTGAACTCTAAGATCCGAAATGAGAAATTTGGTCACTTATTTGGAAATATGGGTCCTTGAGACAATAACCACCCTCTCATGCTACACTAGAGATATATTCATAAATATATATTTATATATTCTAATCTGTATTTCTATTCTTCCTGCTTAGAATGAGGTTGATGATTATAGTTTCTACCAAGATGAGTTTGAATGCGAATTTTCTAACCTGGACCAGGACTTATTTACATCCTCCAGTCCTGTAAAGTCTCTTTACTCTCAGTTTTCAAAGTGCTACTCAGTCCTTGTTTATAATAATCTTCAAAAACCTCAGGCACTATACCATTCTAGGCCATGTGCTAAATTCTAAAACCTTGGGTAGTATGGTTATATACTAACTTGTATGAAATGCAGGACTGTTTTTACCTTGAATGCAATCTTCTGAAAAGATGGTTCCAGAATACTTATTAAGTGAAATGCTAGGAGAAAAATACAAAAATTGAATAACTTCAGCTTTAATACAGTTTTGAAAAGTAACATTATGGACCTGGGCATGATCTCTGAGAAAAACACATCATATGCCTTTTTCTTCATCCCAAACATGAGAAGACATATTGTCATCAAAGAATGATAAATTTGGTCCAGGAAAAATATTAATTTGAGGCCCAAACTAACATGTAATAAAAGGAGATGACTTACCATATGCATCTTTGATCTTCTAGTACTGTATTCTTTCTTTCCTTACAGCTTTTTATCCCTGTGCCTGTCTCTGTTACCCCGTAAAGGCCTTATTGTTTTTATTCCATAGATTCCACAGGTGACTGAAATTCACCTGATGAGGGAAGGATCAGTCTTCTCTCCTGACAAGGGAGAACAGGTTCCTATTTTGCTCTATCTCCATCATGGGCAGCTGAGCAAAACAACAAGTGCCAGACATAAACTTCTGTGCCTGGACTAATAAGATTCCTGGAAGTCAACCTTGAGACAATCCTCTTTTGCTTCTGACCAAAAAATATGCTTAAGGTGTGAATGTATCATCAGAGTGGTCAGAACTCCACCTTGCAAATAGTATGTTCCGGGAAGTTTTACTCCTGTATCTCCTACCTACTATCCTCGGATGTCTCCCTGTTTGCCAACAAGGACTTCATAAATTATTGTACTCCTAAGTCTTTATTCTGGACCAAATTTTAGAGCACAAGCTCAACTAGTTTCACAACATATGATAAACTGAGTCTACCATTTATTTCAGAGGTGTGAGTAATTTTTAATGGAATTAGAGAATCATACAGTGGCAGAATATCAAGTAGGTAACTAATTCTAAGAACAGAGACTTAAGATTTTAAGATGTGAAGATTTGTGTGCATTGGACTGCAGATACAGATCAGATACAAGAAGTGATCTGTAATTCTTTCTAAATAGAAAAGCAAACCCATAGTCAATGGGCTGCAGTGTTAGCACAGCTACTTCCTTTACACGTGGCCATTGACCACTGGTACTGCATTATGGTCCCTTGAGTTTTGTCACCTGGGACATCTGAGCACAGAGTCAGGAGTAAGCTCTAACCACCATTCCCATTCATCATGGCATCGCCTCTTACATTGGTTCCCAAGTCAACACATTAAATTCCTCTCTGCACCTATTATGACTGAAACCCAACTACAATTATGTGTGTAATCGTGGTGTTTAAATAAAGAAATTATTTAAATTAAAAAAAGAAAAAGATAAAAAATAAATTCCTCTCTACAAAGCTGATTTTCCTTCTCTTTACATAAATATCACCTCATTCCCCACCCCATCAATATTCTATCTGAAGAGAACTACCATAAAGGTACTTCCTATTACATTAGATGACTTTTGGAAGCAGTTATGGATATAGGATGATGGGGCTGATATTTAGGAAAACTTACCAATAAGAAACTTTCATTACTGACCTCTGGAAAGGGAAGAGGCTGGGGTTGAATGGAGTTCCATTGACTGATGATTTACTAAACCTTGCCTGTGTGATAAAGCATCATCCCAAATGACATACTTCAGAGAGCTTCAGGCAGGTGAAAAAGTGGAGATTTGGGGAGAGAAGGTATGAAAACTCCACATCCAAACATTGCATGGAAAACGATGCATCTTTTCCACCTGGATGTTCCTTCCTTACACTCTTTTATAATAAGTCAGTGATCTGTAAAAAAAAAGATGCATTTCTGAGTACTGTGCTACTCTAGCTAATCAATCAAGCTCAAGGTATGATCTGGAAACTGAGTCATAGTCAATCAACAAAGGCCTATAGACTATCAATGCCTAAATAACTTGGCTAAGAGCAAGAGCCAACCAGAACTTGAGATTAACTTCTGAGGTTAGGCATACTGTGGTCTTTTTGGATTGATCCTGCTATAACCTCAGAGATAGTGTCATAATTGAGTTTAATGATAGGACAATCTCCCCATCCTTAAAATGTCCCCTCTTCCTCTTATGAATGCTGGGAACAGGTCTCAGAGCATCCATTTAGCGGAAACCCACAGAGTGTCACAGGAAGGTCAGGAGAGAAGCCTATGCTGATGTGTTGTGGTCTTCAGGAGATTTTAACTGTAGAACAGCAGGGAGAAAGCCAGGAAATAAATACCTAGTTCTTTGTTTCTTCCTGTCCTACCATCTCTGCTTTTGCCTCCCAATTTGCCAAACTAAGTTGGAGTTTCACACACAGATGAGCAGCTAGTGGGAGCAGTACATATTTTGAAAGAGAAGTTAGGCTATTTCTATGTCAGGAATGGCCTGAAAGAGAGAAGATGGACCTATTGCCAACTTGTGTTTATTACAAATTTCCATGTTTATTCTGAAACAGGATTAAACTGGCAGAAATTCACAATTTTTCCTTTGTTAGAGAAGTGGCAACCTAGAGACTATCTCAAGAGAGATAATTGACACCAATTCTTTTTTTTTTATAGTTAGTTCAAATATATAAAATCATAATAGTAATGTAATAGATATACTTACATACTAGTTGCTAGAATGACGAGACTTAATAGTTTATCATACTTATTTTTAACTGTCACATAAATAAAAGTTTAGAGATTCAGCATCAGTCATTTCCTCCAAATCGCACCACCTTCTCTACTCACAGGTAGTCATACTTTGAAACCTGTCATCTTTCCATAAATGTGCCACATATTTATGAGCAACATGCATTGCCTTGTGGGCTTAGATAAGTGGCAGTATACTGGACATGTACTTTAAAGTTCTTTTTCTCCCTAACCACATCTTAGAAATTTATTCATGTTAGCAAGTCAGATCTACTTCCTGCACTATGATGACTGTTCATGCTGCCTCGACAGCCACAATTGTGACTCTGCCCTAATATACCATGTGGATGAAGATTTAGGTTGTTTCCCATTTTCTGTGCACCCTTGTCTCTTTTTTGCTGATATAAATAACTCTTCATTGAAGTCCTTTGTGTCTGCATGATAGAGAGAGCATCAGTGTCTGGGAAAGAAATCTGTAGGTCATGTAGAGTGTGCAAATTCCTTCTTGCTGACTTGACTTACCCATTCCAATGACTCCAGTTAAAGTTGTGGCACAGACTTCTGGGGTATGTGAGGATGAGCCTGAAGCCTCCTGTATTCTAGGCCTGGTAGAGTACTAGAGTACTGCTTCTGAGTCCTTAGTTTTATTTATAACTTTGGTCCCAAAGAGAGAGGAAGGTCAACATTCGCCTGTGACGGCTTATAATTTTCCTTGGAGTCCCTTGGGAGAACTCCTGTTTTATGTCTTCTGGGGTGAGAGGGGTGCTGAGAGAATAACAGTGGGAACCATTTTCTGAGATTCATAATACATGTCAGGCAGTTTTATTTAATTGATTTGTTTACTTGTAAAGAAATTGGCACACATACCAAAATATTTTTATATATACACACAAAAATAAATGTGCATTATAAATTATGGCAAAAATACCTTGTAGCCTCCTAGGTCAAGAAAGAATATGCTGTCTCCCATGTCATTTATGTTAACCTAGAGCATCTTTCATGACTTTCCTCTGTCTCCTTACTATGAAATTCGTGAAAGTTGACTATTCTTTGGCTCTAAATGCTACTATTAACTATAGTTCGTTTTTGAAGGTTATTAAATCATATAGTAATTTTTTGTGTCTGGTTTATGTGGCTAGCTGCTGTTGATAAATCATTAGCAATTTATTTCATGGCTGCATAGTGTATTAGAATTTATAAATACATTTTTTGTGAATAAATTTTTGGGTTGTGCTTATTTTTGGCTATTATAAAGGAAGTCACATGAACATATTTGGACATGTCTCTGTCCGTATAAATACCTATCTATTGGTGATTGTTGGGGTTATAGGATATGAATATTTCTATCTTTAAAACTTAGAGGGAAATGGGGGGCATTGGTGATGGGAAGGTTGCACTGGTGAAGGGGGGTATTCTTTTTATAACTGAAACCCAACCTCAAACATGTTTGTAATCATGGTGCTTAAATAAAGATATTGTAAAAAAAAACCTTAATAACAATTTAATGCCTAAAACAACTGTATTTTGAATAATAAAAAATAAAAACCCAATGTCAAGTTCTTTTCTGTTATTCTTTTGTTTTTTTGTTTTTTGAGCCACACTCAGTGATGATCAGGGGTTACTCCTGGCTCTCTGCTCAGAAATTGCTCCTGGCTTGGGGACCATATGAGATGCTGGGGATGAAACCCAGGTCTGTCCTGGGTCAGCCATGTGCAAGGCAAAAGCTCTACCACTGTGCTATCTCTCTGGGCCCTGTTATTCTTTTTATCTTTTCTTTTTTTTTAATTATTCATTTATTTAGTTTTATGTTACTCTATACTCAAGAGCTTTTCCTGACTGTGCTCAGGAATGACCCTTGGTGGTGGTAGGTGAACCATAGGTAATGCTAGGAATTAAGTCAAGGACATGGGATGTAAGGCAAGAACCTTAACACCTGTATTTGCTTTTGTTGATCTTTTGGATTGTTTTTTGGGTTTTCAGTTCATTAATTTTTGCTCTGAATTTCATTATTTTCTTCCATCAGCCTAGTTTTGCTTTATTTTGTGGATCGTCTTCAAAATTTTTAAGCTGGTCCATTAAGGTATTTAAGTAAGATCTTCCTTCCTGATGAATAATTCGTGTCTTCATTCTCATTTGTTTCCAGGAATCTTGTCATTTCCTCTTTGATTTTGTCTCTAACCCACTTGCTGTTCAGTAGTGAGCTGTTCTTCTAAATTTTTTTTGTGTCTGTTCACTTCTAAATTCAGTGCATGATGATCTGAGAAGGTAGTCTATATAGTTTGTTTCATTTTGATTTTATAAAAGTATATTTTGTAGCCCAGCATGTGGTATATTAAGAATGTACTATGTACATTGGAGAAGAATGTGGATTCAGATTTTTGGGGATGGAGAGCCCTATATATATCTACCAAGCCAGAACTCTCTTCCAGTTTTCCCTTCAGAACCAGGGTATCCTTGTTGAGTTTCAGTCTGGTTGACCTATCAAGGGGTAACAGGGTGGTGTTGAAGCCTCTCATTATTATTGTGTTGCTATTGATGTCTTTATTCAAATCTATCAGCAATTGTTTTAAATATTTTGCTTGTGGGCCTGGAGAGATAGCACAGTAGTGTTTGCCTTGCAAGCAGCCGATCCAGGACCCAAGGTGGTTGGTTCGAATCCCGGTGTCCCATATGGTCCCCTGTGCCTGCCAGGAGCGATTTCTGAGCAGACAGCCAGGAGTAACCCCTGAGCACCACCGAGTGTGGCCCAAAAACCAAAAAAACAAAACAAAACAAAACAAAACAAAACAAAATTTTGCTTGCCTCTCATTGGGTATATATGTGTGTAGGAGTGTGATTTCTTCCTGTTGTACATATCCTTTGATTATTAAAAAATGTCCATTTCTAATAACCTTTTTGAGCATAGAGTATGTGCTGTCGTTGATATTTTAAACTTAAAGTCTGTTGTATGATAGTATGGCCACTCCAGCCTTTCAACGGAAGTTGTTTGCTTGAGTGATTCTCCAATGAATCTATGTTTGCTTTGACTATTCAGATATATTTCTTGCAGGCAGCAGAATGTTGCGTTCAATGTTCTAATCCATTTTTTCACTGTATGTCTCTTAGTCAGTGCATTTAGTCATTGATGTTGAGAGATGAAATTAAGTAACATTTTATTGTAGGAGTTTGTTGTTCTTATTGGGCTGCCTTGGTTTAGAGTAGATCCTTCAGATCTTCTTTTAAGATTGATTTTGAGTCTATAAAGTTTATGAGCTGTTATTTATCTGTGAAGCTGTGAATCCTTCTTTCAAATCTGAATAACTCTCTGGCTGGGTGAGATAGCCTCAGTGAAGCATTCACTTCATCGAGATTTGTCACTATATCCCCCCACTGCTGTTGAGCCTTGAGACTTGTTTGTGATAAATCTGCTGTAAATCTTATGGATACCTCTTTGTATATAATTTTCCTTTTTGATCGGGATGTTTTCAGTATTCTATCCCTATTAATGGCTTTCATCATTGTGACTATTATGTGCCTTGGGGTGCTTTTCTCTGGATCTCTTTTAGCTGGCACTCTTTGGACATCCAGGATATGGCTGCATGCACTCTTTAGTTCTGGGCATTTCTCAGTAATGATGTTCTTGACTGTTAATTCTTTATCAGTGTTTTTTTCCTGGGTTTCTGGGACCTCAATGATTCTTATGATGCTTCTATTGAGTTTATCTCAGAGTTCTATTGTTATCTATTGGCTTTCTTTGAGTATTTTTTCCAGCCTCTTCTGTTGTATGGAGGTGTTATGCAGCTAATCTTCTATATCATTGATTCTGTCCTCAGTAGCTATTACTCTGCTGGTGAGGCTTTCCAGTGCCACTTTTATTTCACCTACCAAATTTTACAGCCCTGATATTTTTATTTGAAGATTTTATTATTTCTACTCAAATCCTCTTGAGTCTTCCGGGCTGTCCACACCATCATTTCATCAAGTTCATTGAACATTCTTAACAATTTCTCTCTAGAGTTCTGATCAGAAATGTTATGTATGAGGAAGGTGTTGGTTGGGTCCCCAGAACTAGCTTCTTCAGTCACAAGGTATGGTGGGGTTCTACATAGTTTTCCCCTTGTGAACTTTGATGCACAGTACAAGAGTGTTAAGTGTTGTGGTATAGTTCCTTGACTGGAAGAAATACACAGCCACGAAACGAAGTGGAAAGGACTACTGAGGGTGTGCTGGTCTCACACTCTGCTGAACTCAAGCTGGGGGGTATTTTCCTTCTAAACTCCACCTATTAACCTACAGTCAGCTGCGTCTTATTCATATACCTTTACTCAGAGGGTAATCCAAACTCTGGCCACTGCTCACAGTGACTGCACTCTTGCTGGTCTTCAGTTCTGTCCTTTTTTTTTTTTTTTCGGGGGGGCGGGCACACCCGATGATAGTCATGGGTTACTCCTGGCTATGAGTTTAGAAATCGGTCCTGGCTTGGGGGACTATATGGGACACCGGGGGATCGAACCATGGTCCGTTCTAGGTTATTGTATGCAAGGCAAACACCCTACCACTTGCGCTACAGCTCCTTCCCACCAGTTCTGTCTTTTTTAGCATCACCAATGCACCTGAGACCTCTTGGCTCCTATCCCTATCCTTTCATATTTGTGTTTCTCCTTCTCCACTCAATTTTTTTTCCCCTTCTCCTCACTATATTCTGAAGCCAAGAATGTTTTAGGAACTCCCATTTAAACCCTTTCTCTTTTGCATATTTTCACCATTTGTGGATTTCTGAAGTTGTTATTTTATACATTGATCTATTTTTTTTAAATTCTGAAAAATTTAAATTTTTGTCCAGAATTTCTTGGCTATCCTTGGCCTCTGTGTTTTTACACATACTTTAGCATTTACCCTCATTCCATCAAAAGACACATACTTACTGAAATTTTTATTGACACTGTATTGAATTTACAAGCTCATTCAAGATAATTGATAAAAATACATTATGAAAAAAGAATATTCTGTGTTTTATTTACAGTCCTTTTTAGTTTCTCTCCGTGTTGATAATTTATATTGTTTTCTTCTTTGTGAAAAGCCTGCACATTATTTATTACAATATTTCTTAGCATCTGATGATGTTTTTGATGTTATTATAAGTGACACCTCTTCTAAAATAGAAGTTTAATTTATAAACTGTTAAATACATAGAACATAAATACACAGTTAGAAGGATTCTGGCAATGATATATACCCAATATAATTCAAATTGAACATTTCCATAATCCCTGGATGATCCCTCTTTCTTCCTGAGTCAATTGCTGTTCCTTCCTTATTGAGGTAAACTCTGTTTCAGTTTGATTTCTTTCTCCATGGGTGAGTTTTGCCTACTTAAAATAAAAACTAGCTTTGAGTAGGAAGCTTGCTATAGAGATGATTAAGGGACTGGTGAAAGGATAACATTGGGACAATGGTGGAAGGAAGTAGGTGGTCATGGAAAGTTTGGTGCTGGAATGTTTTTCTTGTTGATGTCGTTGTTGTTTGTTTTTTTTGGGCAACACTGCGCAATGCTCTGGGCTCTGTACTCAGGAATCATTCCTGACAGGCTTAGGTGACCATATGGAATGGCAGGTTTGGTCTCCTGCAAAGTAGGCACTCTGCCCACTGTGCTATCACTCTGGCCCTCTGGGAATGTTTTATGCATGAAACTTTATCATAAATGTTGTGTATGTAAATATTTTGGGGGATTACTATGTTGCTCACCCTAATCTGATTAGGTGATTGTGCCCTACCCTAGGGTGTGACCTGGCATTCTGCCCCCACCCTAGGGTAGGACCTGATTCTGCTTCCACCATTGGTTGGTATCTGATCCCACCATGGGGTGGGACCTGACTCTGGAGTATAAGAGCAAGGGTCTGTGGAAGGCGGGGGCTTTTTGCTGGTTGGAACTGAATCTGAGTCTTTGGACTTCAGTTTTGTCCATCCGAATAAAGCAAATATTTCCACGAGCCTGATTGTCTGCGAGCTGTTTACCCGCCGTTTCACCTCAGAACCGTGGGCTAGACAGGGTGGCAGACGCGTGCTCCGAGCTGGAAGAAAAGGGCCTCATTCTCCATCACTCCATCAGTCAACCTCTTCAGGGGCTGTCTTGCTACAATAAATAGTCTTGTAAGTCACAGTATCTAAAATAAAATATTCAAGAAGAGCGTAAAAATGGAATAACACTATATACTCTGCTGTTTGAGATTTTCAGAGCTCTATCTTCTGGGGCCAGAGCTATACAGTACAAAGGGTAGGATGCTTGCCTTGCATTTGGCTGACCCTGATTTGATCCATAACATCACATGGTCTCCAGAGTCCAGCAGGAGTGATCCCTGAGCAAAGAGCCACATGTAAGCCATAAATACCACTCAGTATGCACCCCCCTGTTGTGTGATTGTTGTAATAATGTTTTTGCCTGTCATCCCACCTGGATCTTCCAGGTGGGGGTGATTAAGGAAACAAATAAATAGCTTGTTGGGGAGGCATAGGGGGCGCTTTTGCCAGAACTGACGGCTTGTTCAGTTTGCTTTTTGGAGCTGGCTGCAACTGACAAAAGACTTTCTTTGCTGAACCTTTGGTCCCCTAATCTTTTGCATTCGTTGATTATTCACATCGGATATTATTATCAAAGTCTCCCCCAAAAGGGGGGACAGAAGAATGGGATTCAATTTATCTTTTTGGGAATCATTCTTTGACTTGGAGACCATCAATAAGGGGTTTGACCTCCCACCACACCCCCCCAAAATTTTTGCATATCTAGATGGGGAGGACATCATTGTGTGTAGGAGTAGTTTTCCTTAAATAGTATTGAATTAAATAGATATGCAGGTGCTGGAGAGATAGCACAGTGGTAGGGCGTTTGCCTTGCATGCGGCTGACCCGGGAGGAACCCAGTCCAATTTCCAGCATCCCCATTTTGTCCCCCAGCCTGCCAGGGTCGATTTCTTAGTGCAGAGCCAGGAGTAACCCTTGAGCACTGCTGGGTGTGGCCCCCAAGCCAATCAGCCAATCAATCAATAGAGTTAAAAAATAAATAGATATGTTACAATCCAACTTTTCATTTTCTAGCTGTTGAATTTTGGGGAATAGATCTTTTTGCTTATTATGAAAAAGCTACTCTAAAAATTTTTGTACAAGTCTTGTGTACCATAAATTAACATTTATTTGGGGGAAAATATCTAGTCATGTACTGGATGGTCAAAGAATATGTGTATTGTTTACAATGTGTACGTTTACAATGTATGTATGTATGTACAATGTATGTATGTAAGCATGGCTGTTTTGTGACAAATGATTAGCTATAGCTCTTAAGTGGACAAACCATTCCACAATCTTGTCAGAATGGTTGGAAATTTTTCTTTTTTTTTTTTTTTTGGTTTTTGGGCCACACCCGTTTGACGCTCAGGGGTTACTCCTGGCTATGCGCTCAGAAATCGCCGCTGGCTTGTGGGGACCATATGGGACGCCGGGGGATCGAACCGCGATCCGTCCTACGCTAGCGCTTGCAAGGCAGACACCTTACCTCTAGCGCCACCTTCCCGGCCCCGGAAATTTTTCTTTACATCCTCATCAATCTTTGGTATTTCTGTGCTTTTTAATTTTAATATACCTGCAGGCATAATTGTATGTATATATTTTAATACAATTTTTATTTTAATCATAGTGTCTTACATATCATTGACAATAATATTTTAGGTACATATAAACATAAAATCAGGGGAATTCCCATCACTGAATTGTCCTCCCTCCACCTCCATTCCCGTCCTGCCTCCCATATCCTCCTCTGTGGTCCCCTCTGTGCCTAGCTTACTACTTAGTGGTCTTAGACCTATTTGGTCTTGGTACCTCCCTTATTTCCCCCTCTAATTGGGAGGTGGGACTAGATAGTTCAAGTTATGTGGTTTTGTTTGAAGAAGAGAAAAGTAATAAACTGGGGGAAAAAAAAATCTAATATGCCGAAAATGTGCAGAGTCCTTCTAGAGGCTCTCATCCTAGGTTTGAGAGATGAAGGGGAAAAAGAAGGTGAAACACCACAACAGAACAAAAAGAAGTGTCAAATAAAATATTCAGTGAGCACTCCAATAATAAAGATAAGCACCACATAAAAGCCATGGTACTTGAGATAAAAAACATGGCAAAATACATATAGGAAGAAAAGAAAAGAAGAAAAAATAAATATAAAATGGAGACAACAGCTTCAATAACCACACCAAAACAAAAAAAATCAACAAAAACTAGATAAATAAATAAATAAAATTGTTTTGTGCTTTTTTACCTTATTTTTTCTTCCCTCCTGTACAGGCATAGTAAATATTGGGGTCATTTGAAAAGGCATTCCCTTGGCCTAAGAGATACAGGGTTTCTCCACCCTTGAAGTATATTGTCATGGGATTAAGTATAGACTCCTTTCAGGTTCATTTACTCTCCCCTTGGTGCTTTTGTGGTGTATGGAAGACTTCTGCTTCGTCCTGGGTGATAACATCAGACCTCTGTATCTAGAGATCTCGGTATCTGCACAGGTCAAGGAGTGGAACTTATGATGAAGTCTTTCTTTGTGGTTCTAGAAGTTTTGTTCCCTCAATGTCATTTTAATCCGTCTTCTGTGGTTGGTGGTCTTGGTCTTTGTGCTGATACTAGGATGGGGCCTGAGATAGCATCTTTCGTTATGTTTCCAGAAGACCCATTCCATTGCAATTGTTTCAGATAGACCTCTGGAACTAGAGGTCTTGATTGTTGTGCAGGTCGTAGCTCAAATCCTAGACTAGAGCTTTTTTATTGGTCCCAGGATACATACAGTCTGGTCATGGTTCTGTCAGCCAGTCATCTGTAGATCGCAAGCTTGGCTTTTGGACAGACCAAAGGGTGACAAGTCTTCTGATTTTGTCTTATCATTAGCTGGTGAGGTAGGATAACATGCTCTTAGGTCAAGTTGTTCCCATTTTCCTCGTTGTCAGGATATCATATTAGAGCTGGCACTTGTTGGTGTCCGAGCAGTATTGAGGATGTCCCAGATGGGATTTGTTTCCTGTGGCTGTTGTGAAGAACTGTGTCGTTTCTATGTCTGGGTTCCAGGGTTCAAGGCTGGATGGTTGGTGTCTAATCACCTGGGGTCCACGTGACATATTTTCAAGTGGGAGATGCCCCTGTATTGTAAACAAGTATGAGTTCTTATCCCTAGTAGATAAGAGCTCGTTTTTATCCATAAGATTTCCCCCTTTTTTAGTGTGCCTATGCAGGGAGAAGTGGTGCTACATTATATTGCCGGTGCATTTGAGGGTGGAAAGAGAAGAAAACAGAAACAGGTCACACACCCCAGAAAGATAAAAATAGAAATAAAAATATATGTGCTGAGAAAATATTTTAAAAAATGAAATAAAAAAGTAATGAAAGGAATAAAGTGATGCAAGAGACTACCTTACATTTGGGGAAAAGCAGGTAAAGAGGTAGTGTAATACAGGGTCTTATACTTATGATGGAAGTATAGGTTCCCCCATTGTCTTTTGAGATTTTCTTGTGGTGTGTGGGTTCCCGGGTACCTTTCATCACACAATCTGACCCTCTTGAGATTGGCAAAAGATTTGTGGCAGGGAGGTCTTGGAAAGAGTTCTTGCATTGGGGATACTTTTAGAGCTAAGTCTGGTTTCAAGTAACAGTCCACGTTAGGAAGGGTTGGTAAGGAGGACCGCACAGCATGAATCAGCAGGGGAGTTGGTTGTATATTTTTAAAGTTACAATTTTCTTATAGAACAATTTTTAATAAAATCAATTTTACCCTAGGCTGATTGACATAAACAAGATTTTAGTTCCCATAGCAAGCTTATGGTCTTAAAAGCACCACCGAACTTCTACTATTAAAGTTAAATTCAAAAGACATCTAACATTAAACAATCATTTTTTGGAAGGGTCACACTCATCTGTGCTCAGGGCTTACTTTTGGCTCTGGAATCACTCCTGGTGGCTCAGGGGACCCTACTGGGTGCCAAGGATTGAACCCAGGTCAACTGCATGGCAGACAAGTGTCTTACCTACTGTATTATTTCTCTGCCTTTAAACAATGACTTTTTAATTTAATTTTTGGGTTACATTTGCTGCTCTTGACTCTGTATTCAGGGGTCACACCTAGAGGTGCTTGGGAGTCTACATGTCTTGCTTGCAGGGGGTTCAAAAGGTGGTTGGCTACAAGCAAGGATAGAGGCTTATCAGCTGTAGTATCTTGTTGGCCCATGTGTATAGTTTTTAGTTGGATTATTTCAGATCAGGATCATGGGCAGCTGAAGCCAATTCTAAAAACTTAGAGGCCCAGGCAGAAACTGAACCTGGACAGGATGGCCTTTTTTTTGGAGAACATACTCACCCTCACACCCACATTCACTCATATTGGGACAATAGACACAGTAGCTAAATAAACAGACACATCTTTTATGTGTGGGAAGAAATTAGAATACCTGAAAAAATCACATGCAGCCATAGGGGGAACAGACATATTTCACAGAGACAATGGTTCTACCTCAATGCCTTTTTCTCCTAAATGTCATAATAAAGTGATAATTCATGAAATAACATTATTCAAGAGCCTTCTATATTTAGATTTTCATTACTTTCAATAATGTATCATCATATATTATGTAAAACCGTCTTACATTCTTCAAGTTGTATTCTTGAGGATGTTTTGATGCCATTGCAAATTATATTTTAAATTTAATCTTTTATTTTTTTTACTACAATAGAGAAACACACCTATTTCAAAATATTTACCTGGTTTAAAATATTTAATTTTATTTAATTATTTAATTTTATTTAATATTTTAAGTATTTCAAATATTTATTGGTTATTATTGTTATCTAAAAATTATTTTCAAACCCAGCAGCTTAAAAACACAAGCCTGGGGCCGGGCGGTGGCGCTGGAGGTAAGGTGCCTGCCTTGCCTGCGCTAGCCTAGGACGGACCGCGGTTCGATCCCCCGGCGCCCCATATGGTCCCCCAAGAAGCCAGGAGCAACTTCTGAGCGCATAGCCAGGAGTAACCCCTGAGCGTCACAGGGTGTGGCCCAAAAACCAAAAAAAAAAAAAAAAAAAATCCAAAAAAAAAAAAACCAAAAACAAAACAAAACAAAAAAAAACACACAAGCCTATAATCCCAAAGCTTCTGAAGGTCAGGAATGTAGGGATGACTTAGTTAGATTATTCTGGCTCAGAGTCTCTTGAGTTGTGGTCAGCCATTGGCCAGGGCTGTCATCATACAGAAGTTCAAATGGGTCTTGGTGATGTACTTCCAATGCCATTCATGTGGCTGTTGGCAACAGGCTTTGCTTTCTTACCACAAAGATCCTTGCTTTCTCCACTCCTTTCAGTTGCATGATGTGGCAACTGAAATTCTGAGTGAGTAATCTTAGAGAGAAAGCAAGGTAGCCTACCCAAGTCAAGAGTTGGAGCATGGGGCCGGGCGGTGGCGCTAAAGGTAAGGTGCCTGCCTTGCCTGCGCTAACCTTGGACGGACCGCGGTTCGATCCCCCGGTGTCCCATATGGTCCCCCAAGCCAGGAGCAACTTCTGAGCACATAGCCAGGAGTAACCCCTGAGCGTTACCGGGTGTGGCCCAAAAACCAAAAAAAAAAAAAAAAAAAAGAGTTGGAGCATGACCTAGTCTCTGAAGCAACACACTATAACTTAGATCATGTATGGTTGGTCAACACAGTTTAACCCTTGTACAAAGTGGAAGGGAACTAAGTAGAATATGACTACCAGGAAGTGAAACTTTCAAGGACCACCTTGGAAAAGGGTAGTCAATTTTAGTCCCCTAATTCCTAATCATTTATATCACGTATCTATGACAAATATATTCTCCTCTCAAGGTCCACAAAAGCTTTATTTTTATTTTATTTTAATTGAAATTTATTAAAAGTTTTTTTTAAATTTTATTCCTATTTTTATTGCAGCATCAGCTCCAAGTTCAGAGTCTCATTTTCTAAATAATTTCTGATTCTCAGGTGTTCATCACCATGGATAGAGTTCCTTTCTAACTGTGGACTTCTGAAATGTGGAAATAAAAATTTCCTCAATTTCCATTCAAACTATGAAGTCAGCATCATTCATTCTGCTACTTCTCTATGCTAAGTTCTCATTAATTCATTCATTCATTCTTCACAAATCTTTTTTTTTTTTTTTTTTTGCCTGTATACTGTGCCAGGCATTCTGCTCTGAATACAAGGGTAAACAAAACATGGTATCTATTCACAAGCACTTTTCTATTTGTGGCAATAGTGAGGGGAGGGAGACAAAAACCAGACCACAAAGGAAAAAGAAATTCTGCACATATTGTTTCTCTCCTAGTCATTGCATAAACTTGACCTCTCTCTGATGAGTTTTTTTTCTCCCTCCCTCCTAGACCATTACATTCACTGCTGTCCATATTACTTTTTGAACAACTTTGGTCCTGTTCATGATTATCTTTGTCTCCTTGCTGCCTACATCACCAAGGTCATACTCCTCAATATGCTGTTTCTTCACAAGTTGGGCCAAATCTGCTTCTTGATCTATCATTACTGTTTTTATCTAGCTAAAAATACTGTTCTTTGGCCATATTAAGTTCCTGGTAGGTCTCTAAATAGCCCTCCCATAGTTTCCTACTTTATCCTTTTCTGGAATTTTTTTTTAACCTTAAATGCCTTCAAATTCCATTTATCACTCACTAGCTCTTAGTCATCTAAACTCTGACTAATCTCTTGAGACCTACCTTCTTCTACTTCCTTTCCCTGAAGCAAAATTAATGACATTCTTCTATTACTTAGTCCACTGATGTAAAATTGATTTTATTCTAAGAGTAAAATGGATTTCATTCTTTTATTATTTAATTCTAAGAATAAAGTAGACTTCATTATTGCTTAAATTCCTTCTTAGCATCTAGCATGCATGGGACTCAGTCTATTTTCATGGAATGATTCCAAAATATTAGAAAATGGGACAGGAGTGATAACACAACAGGTAGGGAACTTGCATGTGGCTGACCTGGGTTTGATGCCCAGCATATAGTATCCCATTTGATACCCATATGGTCCGCTGAGCCTGTCAGGAGTGATTCTCAAGTGCAGAGCCAGGCGTAGCCCCTTAGCATCACTCGGTGGTTCAAAACAAAAAAAAATGTTTTTGAAACATATGATATACCACTCTAAAAACTCTTTTTAAAATTTTCTTCTTGATTCAGGGGCCAACTAGTCTCATGAGTGGAAAATAAAATAGGCAGATCTAAATACCCAAGCTAGGATCAATGACGATAGAATCAAGAGACCCAAATTATAACAAGCTAAACACAAAATAGACCTGTTATGCTAATAGTGCAGGGGGGCTAAGGGTGAAGGTATGAACAGAACTATGGTGAAGGGAGGTCAATATTAGTGGTATTGAAATGGCTCTAATTCACAGTCATCATATGCCTGAAATAAAACTGTAATTTACAATGGACCTGTAACTTATAATGATTTCAATAAAAATATCATAAAATAAAATAAAATAGAAAGGAAAAATAATTTTCTTTCTGATAGTATATTGGGAAAAAAAAAAAAACTATCTGGGCCCATGTGCCTGGCCAGGATTACCAAAATTCCTGCATTTGGAAATAAAAAAGTTTCCATGTCTGTTTTTTTTCTCCACTCTTTCACAAAAGGTTTGGAAATCTGAGTTGAGACATTTCTATTAGGTTATCCTGAATTTCCAAAGTGTAAGAGGACATGGAATGACTTCAGGGATTTCCATTCCAGAAGTAAGTAATGGAGAGAGAGAGAGAGGGAAAGTATTCCTTAGGGATGCTGGAGGTCAGGAGAGAGTCCAACTTTCACTTTAGCTCCAAGATTGAGAACTTTCACAATGTCTCTCTCAGTGTGCTGATGATGAGGTTCATGTGTTATGTGTGTGTGGTAACAATAGTTGCAGATACTTGAGGTCTTCAGCCATGGCCTAGACATGATTCACCAAGTGCTATCGGCGCATCTTCCTTCACAACTTCATGAGTAAGAGGGAAGCTATCTGGGCCTAAGAGATTTTTCCTACCAAACCCAGTGTTGAGAATGCAAACAGGATGCTTCACAGAAGACTCGGCCCCATACATATTTCTCATTCATTTGGAAAAAACCACTTAGAAAAATGGTCAGCTCTTATTGAAGATTAATCCTCAAAATTTCATGACATGGAATGTCCACTATTTCCAAACAATTCCCACAAGGAATCCTGTGAATGGGTAGGAAGTTTCCAGAAGGTTAAAGATAAGGACTGGAATTCTTTCCCCAGTTTTTGGATGATTGGTTTCCGAGAAATGAACCACATAATGCTCAGACCTGGTTTAGTCTTGTGTGTTTTCAGGCTCTTACAATGTCGGAGTTGGAAAGGAGTCCAGGAAACATCTGGTTCTGTCTCCTCATTTTATAAATGTCTGAGAGGTTAATGGTTTTTTAGGGTTAAAGAACTGGTAGGGTAGAACTCAACAAGAATCCAGGTTTGTAATTCTCAATCCAGAGATCTTTCCTCTGGACAAGTCAGGAATAAGCAAGCTTCTGTATAATATCATAGGATGGCTAAATCTAGAACCGTGACCATTTTGAGTCTGGTCAGTCATCCTATTTCCTGAGACCAATATTCGTTCTTAGACCAGCTCTCAGAGGCAGCCGTGTAAGTTGTCAGTTTTCTCCTTAGACTTGCTCTTAAGGAGATGTTGGTGGAGATGACAGATCAATATAGAACTCTCTCTCTCTCTCTCTCTCTCTCTCTGCAAGAGATACAGCTGATTGATTCAATGAATTTATCTGGTGTCTGCTCATTCTCTTATTATTCTTTAACCCATCTCTACTCTTTCTCTATCTCCTCGTGCTCTGTAGAAATCTATCCCTACTCTCCCCTCATGTTATTTCTGTTAAGCCTCACAACCTTGGTACTTTACAACATCTAGAAAAAACTTGGTTCTAATATGAACCAATGAACAAATGCCTTCCAAATCCCCAAAACTTCTTTCTGCCTCCTTATTGATAGGAACTTGCCTCTTTCTTGGATCCTCTTTCTTTATCTTTCCTCAGCCTAGTTCTCTTCAACCACTCAAAATGTCTCACAGAGGGAAGAACAGGACCCCTTCCTGTTCCTTTAAATTTTGTTTTCCAGTCATCCTCTGGTCTTGTCAATACTTCTACTTTTGGGGACAGGATTGTTATCAAAGCCACACTAGAGAGATACTCAGGGCTTATACCTAACTCCACGCTCATAGATCAGTGCTGGCAGGGTTCAGGGACTAAATGCATTGCCAGGGATCAAACCTGGGTTGGCAGCATCCAAGACAAGCACTCTACCTTTGCTACTATCACTCTGGCCTGCCTTTTACAATTAACTATTAAAAACAAAAATTATTATTGAGACCAAAGCTTCCTCAAGGAGTCTATTTATTCCAAATTCTTTGTTCTTTTTAAATATTGAGCACCAGTTTGTAGATAGCCCCATGTTTTCTCTTTAGAGATAACCGAGGCACTTTTCTCAACATTTCTATATCTTTTCTTTAGATTTTGCTCTTCCCTGCTATTTTATAGAAAGAGGTAAAATAGTTTATGGTCAGAGATGGAGAAACAGCACAGGAGATAAGGTACTCACCTTGAAAGATGCTAAACCCAGCTTGATCTTGGTAACACATATGGTTCCCCGAGCAGAGACAGAAATAGTCATCTCTCCTCCCTAAAGCACTGTGGGGCATAACCCCAAAATCTGTTCCTGCTCCCCACCTGAACTTTCACAGTCAATTTTCTCCTAAATGCTGAATACTGACATCTAAGATCCTTGATCTAGGATATTGAGATATCTGTGAATTACATCTTTTTGTCATTTTCTTTTCCCAGGATGTTGCCTTTTCTCCCTCATATGCCCAAGAATCATTTAAGATATGTCAAAACCTCAATCTTGGGTCTTTCCTCAAGGATTTTTGTCCATTACTGTTAAAGTCCTGGTATCTAAATAAATAAAAAAAAAGGATCTGGTGTCCATAATTTGTATTTTAATAAACTTCAAGGTAGTTTTTAAAAATCAAAAATTTGAAAAAAAAAATTAGGTATCAACATTCCTTTCCAAAATGACCATCTTGCATGAGCTACACTTTAGTGACTTAAATGATATTCTGTGTTATAGTTCTTTTGGTGGTTCAGGGCTCAGGACATTGTTTAAGTGAATGTTGTGCTTTAGAGCTGTCCACAGTATTGGGACAAAGAATGAACTGGGGCCACTATCTGGCTTCAAGTAGTAGGTCACTGTTGGCAGCATTTGATTTCTCGAGGGCTACTAGTCTCAGGCACTCACTATTCTTGGCTGGCTGTTGAAGCTACTCTCAATTCCTTGGCACACGAATCTCCTCCATAGGAAACTTTATAACATAATAGCTTAAAACATTGGAATGGACAAGTTGAGAAGAGCCAGAGAAATAAGAGTACCAGCAAGACAAAGCGGCCTTTCATAGATTAATCCCACACAGGAGATCCCATCATTTTTATTGTGTCTTATTGTTAAGAGTGAATCATAGTCGAGTCCATACATAAAGGGAGAGGATTGAACAAATATGTGAATAATAGGTGTGGGGGATTATTCTCAGCCATATACCCCAATTCCCAAATCTCTCCTTCAAAGTTGCTGCTACACATTTAAATACCATCTGACTTTCACTTTATATTTTTCCCTTAGCTTCTCAAGAAAAGAGATAAATGCTATTGATCTTCATGTGCTGGCCTTATATTCATCATTCCTAAACTTGTTCCATTATGATTTCCCCTCTTGCTACTCTATTAACTTTGTTTTCTACTTCCAGACGTGCTGGGAGTGGGTGTTCATATGTGGTTCCAGGCATCAAACTCAAAGCCTCACACATTCAAGGTAATATGCTCCACCAAGTGAACCCTATTCTTAGCCCTAATGTATTTTTCTTTTGAAGTTTGTAAGTGAATTCATGATCACCAACTCCCTTTGTTCTCCTCCTCACTCAGGCCTTCCTTCCTTATGTTCCTGAGATTCTCTACATAATAATCTGCTTTCCTGGCTCTTTATGCTTTTCTGTCCACTTCTCTATCTTTTTTTTCCTCTTTTTATTTCTGTTCCCCAATTTGGACCAATTGTTATATTGTACTTGGAAAAATAACTTTGAATTTGCATAGGGTCCTTTTGAGAGAGATTGAGAAAGTTTTGGGACTAACTCAGGATTTTATCTGGAGCAGAAATATGATTGGTCTGGTGTGGGGAGAGATAGCACATTGGGTAGGGTGTTTGCCAGGCATTCTGAGTTCAATTCTCAGCACCCCATATGATTCCCTCAATACTACCAGGAGTAATTCCTGAGTGTAGAGCCAGGAGTTACCTCTGAGCACTGCCAGATGTGGCTTCCCAAAAGCAAACAAAAGACTGACCCATTATGTCTACTTGGAGAGATAGTTTATGGAAAATAAAGTTGTTTTTTATGAACACATGCTTTTGGACTGGAGAATACATGCTTTGCATGTATAAGACTTGGAGTTGAATTCCCAATAGCCCCCTGGGACTATGCCCCAAATAAATGAAAATGCATCCCGTCCCCTGTCTCATTCACAAAGAGCTGAAGAAAATGAGATGAGAAAATACAGTATTTTGGCCTTTTACAAAAGGCGCAATGCTGAGAGAAAAGGGAAAAAGCAGAAAAGAAAAAACAAAATCTAGTGAAATAATAAACAAAGATCACTAACTTCACAAGTTGAGTTAATGAAACCTTTCATTTAATTAACAGTAGTCAATCAGTCTTGATGTATTAACTGTAACAAATGAACCATATGAATATAAGATGTTCAAAATGGGCAACCTGGGTATAAAGCGTTGGGCAAAGTTTATGCTCTAGTCACAGCTTTTCAATAAAGCTAAAAATATTATAAAGTGAAAAGATTATTCTTAAGGATGCAGTCTATAAAACTCTTCTCTTTCTATTGAAAGCTACCCAATCATTTTCAAAATTTCCACATGCCTTATCACCTGCAGCTTTGTACTCTCCTTTCTACCAACTTAGAACATGTGATTGTGCAGGGAACAAGTGTGAGAACAAATGTGATATGTTGATATGAACTCTTGAACACACTATTTTCTTAGTCCAGAGTTGACCTAGCTGAAGCCCAGGGTAATGGGACTGGACCGTCCCTTTGACCTTTGTCTTCAGTTCATTCAGTTCAACCAAACCTCTAAAGTGACGCTGTGTTCCCACTTCTTTAAATTACAGGTTCTCACTCTGTTTTTATCTCAGTCACTTCCTCCTCTTTCTTTTCTCTTTTCCTTTCTATTATTGTTTTTGCTGCTGTGGTGCAATTTCCACTTTATTTTTTTGACCCAAACAATCATTGTTCTTCCTCATGTGTCGTGGTCTAGTGGGAAACTTCTTGAGTGTCCGTGATGAGTTGGGACTAAGGGAATAGGAGAACAAAGACATTTGGTTCTGGAGGCATGCCACCCAGGTAACCACAGATCCTGGACAGGAAAGCTTTGCGCCATTTCCCATGGAATTAGTCAAAACTGACTTGTTTTTGCTAGCATTAAACAATTAGGCTTAATCCTCCCATGTCATCATTTTGAAATGATTGCTTCTATTTCATTTTATTTCATTTTGTCTTCTGTACTCATGAATTTTAGTTTTACTGTCTGCCCTTAGATATAATTACGAACTAAAACACAAGTTTCCTTTCATATAGTCATATATGAAACTCCCACCTCTACATAATGAATATTTTCTTATTTGAAAATATTTACCTACTCATTTCATTTTCTTCATGCATCTTTCTTCTTACTCTACCTCTCCTTCCTCCTTCCTTCTCTTCTTTCTCCTTCTTCTAGATCATATTTGATTATAACTTTCTTTGATCATAACATAACTTTGATCATAACTTCCTTCTCATGGGCTTGGAGTCTCTTGGAACTTGTGAAGTCTTTTGGCCCTTTCTTTATATTTCAAAATAACATGCTATCTTCTGGATAGGATGCTAGTGCTAGGATGATACTCAAAAAAGCTAGATGGAATTCAGCTGGTTTTCATTGGTCTTACTCAGATTTCTAGGGTATAAATCCAGATTGTGACATGGGAATAGATGAAATAATGAGACCATGAAATTTTGATCTGAGCAGCACAAGTTTCTGATTGTTTGGCCTAAGTGGATATATATTATAATCTAAAATGACTTCAAATTTTATTTTTTATTTTTTTTAGTATTTCATAATCTTCAAAGAAATGTCGATTTATCTGATTTACATAGTCTTATGACACAGTCCCTGTTAGAGTTGTAATTTTCAGGTTTTAGACCAACATGACACTGTGGAACAAGAGATGGAGGGTGCTGGGTGTTAGGAAGGGCTAAGCTAAGGATCAACTTCCTTAATGTGTTTCCAAGAGGTCAAAGTTCAAAAGATAATTGTGGTCCTTGAACAAGGCAGGGTCTGTGAACGTCCTGATATCTGTCCTGTGAGGCCTCTCTGACCAGTGCTTCAAAGTGTATGACGTAACCTAGGGAAAGTTGACTTACTGTGTGTTTCTTTGGTGGAGGTTGAAATGGGCAGAAGGGATTCACTTTCTTCACTCATGTCCACAAATAGATATTTCAGTCAACAGTCTCAGGAGGCCTTGGTTCCTTCCTAAATCAAACCTATTTATAGGTGGGAGGTGAGCATAGTTATATTTTCATCTTCCTTGTGGTCAATGGAAATTATGACTATTTATTTATTTGTATTTATTTTTGAGTAGTCACAGTCCAGGTCATAGAGTTCTCCTTAATGGGGGCAAGATCTGTAGAAAAATGAACTGGTATGCTTATCAGTCTGCACAAGGATGTGGAGGCTCATCTCTGTGGTCTTCTACAACCAACCTGAGGATGGTAGGACATGCCAATCAATAAGTTGGGACCAGTATAATACCCCCATTTACCAGAGTGTTCTGTAGAAAGTTTTTGGTTAGAGGATGGAACTGGAGTCATAGAATAGTGGTAGGGTGTTTGCCTTGCTTGCAGATAAGTGGGTTCAATACTCAGCATCTCATATGGTCCCCTGAGCCTGCCAGGAGCTACTTCTGAGAGCAAAGCTACTCCTGAGTGATGCCAGATGTGACCCTCCCTCCCCCCCCCAAAAAAAAAAACAGAAAAAAAGGAGGAGGTAGCTTAGGTTTTGTATTTTTTGTTTAATCTCTCTTAATAGTATACCAGGAGCAGAGGTGACTGGAACATTCATTGACAGAACTCCAATGAAGAGGTCTGATCTCATCCAGAATCCTATTCATATTGCATTATTCTCTCTCTGCTTTGCAATAACTCTACAATTTGAATGGACCTTAGACTGAAGCAAACATCAGTGATTAAGCAATTTCACATGTCTAGAAGATCCTACAATCTATAGTCCTAATCTCCTGGCTTGTCCATAGAGTGTCTTGGATGCAAGCCTTGTATATCAGTTTTGTATGATGGCTGTGAGAAATTCTTAGACGTTGGTGGATTGATAAATCAGGAGTGGTTCTCTCACAATTATGGAACTAGAAGGCCCAAAACCAAGTCAGCAGGACCATGATCCATCAGGGCTCTTCCCTTTGTTGGCATTTCTTGGCTTGCATTTGCATTCTTCCAATCTCGACTTCTGTTCTTCTTTATTTTTGGGTCACAGTCTACATTGCTGGGGTCCACTCCTGGCTCTGTGCCCAGGAATGACCATTGAGGTACTAGATTGGGAAAAGTCAGATGTGGTGCCAGGGATTTGAACCAGGGTTGGCTACAAGCAAAATTAATTCCTTATCACTGTACTATTTTCCAGCCCAGTGTTCATTTTTCTGTCAAATCTCCTTCCACCTCCTATTTGTAAGGATAGATGTGATGGTACTTGGCCATTCTGCCCTTGTTCCAATATCCCAGGATGCCATCTCCATCACAAGATCTTTAAATTATTTGCATTTTCAAAGGAATTTTTTTCCAAATCAGGTAACACTATAGGTTCCAGAGATTAGGACCTGATACCTATGGCCCCAGTCAATCAGATGTTAGAATGCTGTCTCATTACCTCCAGAAATGTTTACCTTCTTTTTGTCTCTTTACGTGCAGAAATGTCTTTTGATAAAGATGGCAGCTCATGGGGCTGTAGAAATAGCACAGAGACAGTGCATTTGTCTTGCAAGTAGAAGGACAGTGATTCGAATCCCAGCATCCCATGTGGTCTCCCGAGCCTGCAGGGAGCAATTTCTGAGCCTAGAGCCAGGAGTAACCCCTGAGTGGGGCAGGGTGTGACCCCCCAAAAAAAAGATGGCACCTCAGTTACAGCTAAATTTCTTTGAGCAAATTGAGACCCCAGGGCTGTTCTTGGGTGTGGTATTGGAAAGTGCCTTGTCCTAAAGGGCAAACAGATTTTTCATCTAGTTGTTATGATTTACTCTGAATTGTAATAAAAAACACAATTTGAAGCTGTGACCACTGCTAGGCTTCCAGGCAGGATTGACATGACACCAACATCTGGATGCAAAGTGTAAAGCAAACAACCCTCCCATTCTCCCTCCCCCCCAAATCCAATCAACTTGCCAAATATTTGCTGCCAAGCATCTGGATGTTGGGTCCTTGTATCAAGGATTTAGCCAACACCGTGGAGAGCCACAACAAGCTCTTCTATTCTCCCCGATAGGACAGAAGGATATAGAGGGTGGGGACACAATTATAGAGGCAGGGAGTTGGGGTAGAGTTGAGGGGCCACTCTCAGCATGGGGTGGAGTGAGAGGCAAATCTGAACTCAGAGTGGCAGAGCTGTGTCCAAGAACTTAGGGGGTGGAGGCCAGAATGAGCTGTGAATGCCAGGCTCCTGGCCCCCCCCCCCCCAAAGCAGCCATATTAAAGATCAAAGGGACAAAGGCCCTGCATTCCAGACAGAATCAGGCAGCGCAGCACAACTATGAAAGCATTCTTGGCTGTCATACCCTCAAATGCAGTGGGCAGGCTCTTGCACGGCACCGGGCTCTGTCTGCAGAGTAGCTCAGGCTCCTTTCAGTTCTCAATTCTCCTTTTAGTTTTCATGGGGTCTGGTGTTGTGGCTGGGGATATTTTCAGTGCAATCAAAACAAGATGCTTCAGCCTGGTGGTGGCTTCTTTGTACTTCCCTGGGGAGGTCTTAGGGTCCTCTGGGAATAGCAGAATGAAGGACCCCCACTCTTTGGTTTCTGATCTTTCAACAGCAATTGATCTTATTCAGTTGGAGGAGACTTTTTGAGAAAAAAATTATTTCTCTTTGGTACCCTCCTGAGGTCTTAAGACTCCAGAATCCCAGCCAAGGGCACTGTGCCTGGTCACATGGTGACAGAAAAAAATGGAAGAAAAGTGGCTTGGGCCTGAGCTTCTAGGCTTTAGATTGGGGGTGGTGATGGGATTTTTTTCTTCATCTCAACTCGCCGGGAATGTTATTACTTCCTGAACACCTGGGCTAGATTTTAGATCAGAGAATGAATGTGGGCTGGTGGCTTGGTTTAGCTCATCTTAGGACCAATATCCAGATGAACCCCAAGAGACAATGTAATTGGGGATTCAGGGCTCACACTCTGTGGGTATTATCTGTTCAACTTACTAGTTGGGGATCTGGGACTTCAGGATTATTTTCTAGGAGTGCCCAGGGAAAAATGCTCACTTTTTAGGTTGTTTTGAGCTAACTTGTAAAACAAAGTTAAGGGGTTGATTTATAATACATGCTCAATAAATGCTAGCTATTTTTATTGCTATTATAAAATCACTATTCAGAGAAGGCCAATATGGATTCCCCTTTCCTTGCCTCCCCCAACTTCCCTGTCCTTCTAGGTTTCCACATCTGTCACCAAAAACATTAGCGAGAGTTGGATGGGTGGTTGGAGGGGAAAAAAACCCATCATGGATTCTTCCAAAAAATCATTTTGGTTTGATGAGGAATGTATTTGTCTATAGTAAAGCGACTTGGGAGTAATTTATTGTCAGAGGCACCGAGTAATTTTTAAATATCTATAGATTTCAACTTAAAAATTATTAACTGCCATAAAGACTTCTAGGTTAAGTTGAATTCAACTTGAAAGTTCAGTGAATACCATTTCTGACTTTTTGACAGAAGTCTTGGTGGTAGGCCTTCTGACCCACTCACTGTACATTTTCACTCAAGCTTCCAGGTTTTTCTTTCTTTCTTTCTTTCTTTCTTTCTTTCTTTCTTTCTTTCTTTCTTTCTTTCTTTCTTTCTTTCTTTCTTTCTTTCTTTCTTTCTTTCTTTCTTTCTTTCTTTCTTTCTTTCTTTCTTTCTTTTTTCTTTCTTTCTTTCTTTCTTTCTTCTCTTTTCTTTCTTTCTTTCTTTCTTTCTTTCTTCTTTCTTCTTTCTTTCTTTCTTTCTTTCTTTCTTTCTTCTTTCTTTCTTTCTTTCTTTCTTTCTTTCTTTCTTTCTTTCTTTCTTTCTTTCTTTCTTTCTTTCTTTCTTTCTTTCTTTCTTTCTTTCTTTCTTTCTTCTTTCTTCTTTCTTTCTTTCTTCTTTCTTTCTTCTTTCTTTCTTCTTTCTTTCTTTCTTTCTCTTTCTTTCTTTCTTTCTTTCTTTCTTTCTTTCTTTCTTTCTTTCTTTCTTTCTTTCTTTCTTTCTTTCTTTCTTTCCTTTCTTTCTTTCTTTCTTTCTTTCTTTCTTTCTTTCTTTCTTTCTTTCTTTCTTTCTTTCTTCCTTTCTTTCTTCCTTCCTTTCTTTCTTTCTTTCTTTCTTCTTTCTCCTCCCTCTCTCCTTCCCTCCCTCCCTCCCTCCTTCCCTCCTTCCCTCCCTCCCTCTCTCCTTCCCTCCCTCCCTCCCTCCCTCCTTCCCTCCCTCCCTCTCTCCTTCCCTCCCTCCCTCCCTCCCTCCTTCCCTCCCTCCCTCCTTCCTCCCTCCCTCCCTCTCTCCCTCCCTCCCTCCCTCCTTCCTTCCTTCCTTCCTTCCTTCCTTCCTTCCTTCCTTCCTTCCTTCCTTCCTTCCTTCCTTCCTTCCTTCCTTCCTTCCTTCCTTCCTTCCTTCCTTCCTTCCTTCCTTCCTTCTTTTCTTTTCTTTCCACTGGCAGTGATTAGGACTTATTGCTAACTCTCCTCAAAAATCACTCAAGATGCAGCTGAAAGGACCATATGGGGTGCCTGGGATCAAATCCATATCTGCCATATGCAAGGAAAGTAGCCTACCTGGCCTCCCTCTCCAGCCCCAAGACCTCATACTGTATCAAGCTTATACTTTATAAATTCTACCAACTTATTAGGACATCCTAATAACAAAATAAACTAGAACCCATCCAGTCAAATTAGACTAAATGGGGGACCAGAGCAAACGTACAGCAAGTACAGCATTTGCCTTATATGTGCTGACCTGAGATTGTTTCCCAGCACCCAATATAATACCCTGAATGCTGCCAGGATTATTTCCTGAGTTTTGAGCCAAAAGTAACCCCTAAGCATCTCTGGGTATGGCCCACAACCCCTCCCCAAAGAAATGAGACTAAATGAATTTATTGCTCACCTTCAGTCTCCCATTAGGTAATGGGGATAGCAGAAAGATTAAGTGTAAAGATACTTAATGGGTAAGCATCTTTCTTCATGTAGGATAGAACACACTAGCCAAAATTTAATGTGTGATGCTCCATGATATGATATAGAGGTGTGAGAAAAAGATTGCATCACCCATTTTGATAGAATCCACTGCCTACATTTCCAAGAGTAGAAAGAATATGAGGTCTGGTCTAGAATATATGCAAAGAGTTCCTCTGTGTACTGTGTGGTTTCACTTATCCCTAAGCATGTTGATCCCCAAATCCTCAGAATAAAGACCATCAGACCTTAATAGGGGCGTGTAAAGTTTAAATAAGTTAAAGTAACAAATATGTCAGAATATAAAGGAGAATTTACCCTAATGATTCCAAGGAAGCAGACTTGTGTTTGAGGCCACAGAATGGCTCATTTTGCAAGAAATTATCTCAATTACTTTGTTGGGAACAATAGGTTAGTGTTTGGGAAAGACCCTGCTGGAAACAACCTTAATCAACGTCTGTTTGAGAGGCTTTAGGGGATTTTAGATAGAAGAAAAAGGCAAATTAATGGGGAGAGGAAAGAAAGAAATAAGCATGGAGCATGGAGATGCTTATTTCCTAGAGATGGGACTTCCCACTTATAAGTGATGAATGGAACTATAAATCTTCTTCTTCTTCTTCTTCTTCTTCTTCTTCTTCTTCTTCTTCTTCTTCTTCTTCTTCTTCTTCTTCTTCTTCTTCTTCTTCTTCTTCTTCTTCTTCTTCGTCGTCTTCTTCTTCTTCTCTTCTTCTTTTCTTCTTCTCTTCTTCTTTTCTTCTTCTTTCTTCTTCTCTTCTTCCTCTTTTCTTCTTCTTCTTCTTCTTCTTCTTCTTCTCCTCCTCCTTCTCCTTCTCCTATTTCTTCTTCTTCTTCTTCTTCTTTTCTTCTTCTCTTCTTCTTTTCTTCTTCTTCTTTTCTTCTTTTCTTCTTCTTTCTTCTTCTCTTCTTCCTCTTTTCTTCTTCTTCTTCTTCTTCTTCTTCTTCTTCTTCGTCCTCTTCTTCTTCTTCTCTTCTTCTTTTCTTCTTCTCTTCTTCTTTTCTTCTTCTTCTTTTCTTCTTTTCTTCTTCTTTCTTCTTCTCTTCTTCCTCTTTTCTTCTTCTTCTTCTTCTTCGTCCTCTTCTTCTTCTTCTTCTCTTCTTCTTTTCTTCTTCTCTTCTTCTTTTCTTCTTCTTCTTTTCTTCTTTTCTTCTTCTTTCTTCTTCTCTTCTTCCTCTTTTCTTCTTCTTCGTCTTCTTCTTCTTCTTCTTCGTCCTCTTCTTCTTCTTCTTCTCTTCTTATTTTCTTCTTCTTTCTTCTTCTCTTCTTCCTCTTTTCTTCTTCTTCTTCTTCTTCTTCTTCTTCTTCGTCCTCTTCTTCTTCTTCTCTTCTTCTTTTCTTCTCTTCTTCTTTTCTTCTTCTTCTTTTCTTCTTTTCTTCTTCTTTCTTCTTCTCTTCTTCCTCTTTTCTTCTTCTTCTTCTTCTTCTTCTTCGTCCTCTTCTTCTTCTCTTCTTCTTTTCTTCTTCTTTTCTTCTTCTCTTCTTCTTCTTTTCTTCTTTTCTTCTTCTTTCTTCTTCTCTTCTTCCTCTTTTCTTCTTCTTCTTCTTCTTCTTCTTCTTCGTCCTCTTCTTCTTCTCTTCTTCTTTTCTTCTTCTCTTCTTCTTTTCTTCTTCTTTCTTCCTCTCTTCTTCCTCTTTTCTTCTTCTTCTTCTTCTTCTTCTTCGTCCTCTTCTTCTTCTTCTCTTCTTCTTTTCTTCTTCTCTTCTTCTTTTCTTCTTTTCTTCTTCTTTCTTCTTCTCTTCTTCCTCTTTTCTTCTTCTTCTTCTTCTTCTTCTTCTTCTTCTTCTTCTTCTCCTCCTTCTCCTTCTCCTTCTCCTATTTCTTCTTCTTCTTCTTCTTCTTCTTCTTCTTCTTCTTCTTTTCTTCTTCTCTTCTTCTTTTCTTCTTCTTCTTTTCTTCTTCTTTCTTCTTCTCTTCTTCCTCTTTTCTTCTTCTTCTTCTTCTTCTTCTTCTTCTTCTTCTTCGTCCTCTTCTTCTTCTTCTCTTCTTCTTTTCTTCTTCTCTTCTTCTTTTCTTCTTCTTCTTTTCTTCTTTTCTTCTTCTTTCTTCTTCTCTTCTTCCTCTTTTCTTCTTCTTCTTCTTCTTCGTCCTCTTCTTCTTCTTCTTCTTCTTCTTCTCTTCTTCTTTTCTTCTTCTCTTCTTCTTTTCTTCTTCTTCTTTTCTTCTTTTCTTCTTTTCTTCTTCTTTCTTCTTCTCTTCTTCCTCTTTTCTTCTTCTTCGTCTTCTTCTTCTTCTTCTTCTTCGTCCTCTTCTTCTTCTTCTTCTCTTCTTCTTTTCTTCTTCTTTCTTCTTCTCTTCTTCCTCTTTTCTTCTTCTTCTTCTTCTTCTTCTTCTTCGTCCTCTTCTTCTTCTTCTCTTCTTCTTTTCTTCTCTTCTTCTTTTCTTCTTCTTCTTTTCTTCTTTTCTTCTTCTTTCTTCTTCTCTTCTTCCTCTTTTCTTCTTCTTCTTCTTCTTCTTCTTCTTCTTCTTCTTCGTCCTCTTCTTCTTCTTCTCTTCTTCTTTTCTTCTTCTTTTCTTCTTCTCTTCTTCTTCTTTTCTTCTTTTCTTCTTCTTTCTTCTTCTCTTCTTCCTCTTTTCTTCTTCTTCTTCTTCTTCGTCCTCTTCTTCTTCTCTTCTTCTTTTCTTCTTCTCTTCTTCTTTTCTTCTTCTTTCTTCCTCTCTTCTTCCTCTTTTCTTCTTCTTCTTCTTCTTCTTCTTCTTCTTCTTCTTCTTCTTCTTCTTCTTCTTCTTCTTCTTCTTCTTCTTCTTCTTCTTCTTCTTCTTCTTCTTCTTCCTTTCCACACCTGGTGACTCTCAGGGGTTATTCCTGGATCTGCACTCAGAAATCACTCCTGGCTTGGGGGACCATATGGGATGCTGGGGATCAAACCCATGTCCATCCTGGGCATCTGTGTGCAAGGCAAACACCCTACTGCTGTGCTATTACTCCAATCTCTACTTTTTCTTTCTTCTAACACTTTCTATACTTAAATATTAAAATTGGGAAAAGTACTTTTGGAGGAACACTGGACCTTGGAAATAGGGACTAGAGGACTAGAAGAACTCTGGTGAAACATGTTTTTCTCTCTTCTCAGCTTTATTTTTGTCTATACATGGGCCTGAGCCCTGAGCTCTTCTGGTCAGACATGCAATAAATGACTCACATCAATGCCTGAGTCTTTATATTTTACTTATTTAACACTTTTACTTAGGTTGAAATTAGAATTTCAGAGTCTCTTGAGAAATTCTTGAGGATGAGTTTCAAACTAGGCCAGGTTAGGCCCATGGTTTGTCTCTGAAAACCTTCCACAGACCTGGCTTTTTGATATTATTCTTTCCCAAACTCCCTATCATGGGCAAAAACTTCTCCTGTGAGGGGATCAGAAAGCTTCACTGAATTTAGTACAAGCTGGGAGTTTTTGAGCCACATCTGAGAAAGTTTAAAAGGAAATATAATGTCAGGAATGGTTTCAGGAGTAAAAAAATACAAAAAGATTTATCAGTTCCTTCAGCAAGGTGGGGAAGGGAAATAGAGAAGGATTTGGAGGCCTTCCAGGGTCTCATAACAATAAAAATCAGTGGCTTGGAAAAGGGACTTCCTCAGTGTGATTTTGTCCTATGAGGAAATATAGAAATAGGTGGCAGTAAGGGGAACAGAGACATAGGAGAATAGAGAGAGAGAATTCCTGATGGGTTTTGGTACAAAGTTGTTCTGGGCCTGTTCACAGCTCCCAAGGAGACTGGAAACACAAGATGGCTCCTGAAGGTTGACAGAACCTGACTAGTAAGTAGATCTCAAGATCCTTGGCACATAAAGCAGCTAACCTGCCTAAAGAATTTCTCCTGAGGGAGGGACAGTAAGCCCTGAGTCACAGCCCAAATAGCTCAGTGACAATGCTGAAATAAAAAAAAACGTGAGAGAAGCCCTTGACTCATCTTGGCTGGGGTATCTTATGAGTGGGCAAAGATATACACACAAGGCCACACACAGACCTTCACACTCCTCCCTCCTGAGGGCAAATTCAGGAGAGCCCTGCTGTGACTCAGAAAGAAGTTAACAGCTCAGGGAACCTGCAACTCATGGTTTTACACTCCTGTCTCCCTCCTGCCTGGGTTTGAAAGGCAATGACTCACAAGCTGACCCTCTCTGGTCTGGTTATTCTAAGTAGTCTGTCCTTACTTCTCTGGGTCACCCAACCTCTGGGTCATCCCCAGACTGGAGGACAGCCCAACCTTATTAGGTCTGTCTCTAGTCTCCTATTTTGTCCACTGGAATAGCTCTTTTCTCAGCTTTTCCATTCCTAATCACTTCTTTAGTCCTCAAATATTGAATCAACATCTACTATGTGCTGTCTTCATGAGCTTGGATGCCGGATCCAGACTGCACAGGAAATGACACCTGACTCAATGAGGAATGGCCTTTTCCTTCTCTCTCTGTAATGTTGGAGAGCTTTTCCTTCCAGCAGGTACTTGATAGCTTCCTCAGTCTGAACTCAGTAGCCAGCTCCACTTCCAGGTGCCAACTTCACATTTATCAAGTTGAGAAAAGGCCTTACATAAATAAATGATAAAGACACAGGTGTGAGTGGGAGTAACTTTTCTCATGATGGGAGATAATTTAGGATACAGGCCCAAGTGAGGACAGAACGAAGCTGTCATAGGGTTTGAGGAAGAATAAAACATTTTCCAAGGTCTTTCTAGTCCTTATTCTACTTCACATGAAGAGATGGATTTCCTTTCTATCATCAAAAAAAGAATTATTTTGTAGGAAAAATTCTGGTTGAGTATTTATGAGCTTCACACATACCATTAATTCCCCTTAAGCCTGATCTGATACCCCACGAACACCTGAGAACTAAACTGACTCTATCTATTGATCTTTAGACTTTCGTGTGTCATTTTGTTATCATAATGATGCTAAGGGATACTTACCATCAACTTGCATTACATTATCATCAATACTTTGCCTGTCAGGGAATTTAGGCTTAGGGAGGGGAAATGCCTTAGAAGAAACAGTCTTGTTTCATCTCAGAAGATGATGTTTCCAGTGACTACACATATTTTCACACCTGCCTTCCTAGGGATATCATCATCTTGAGTTTGGGGACTTGTCCTACAGTGTCTTCTTCAGTTATCTGTCTCCTGGCAGGCACAGGCCAGCAGTGGGATACAGGACAGAGTGTGGGTCAAAGCAGCCACATATAGGAACCAGGAGAAGACTCTGCTTATGCAAGGAACCCAGTTGTGCAAGGATGCAGAGAGGCTTCAGGCAAGGCTATGTTGTACACTATATATAGGCTCTAATAACCTTTTTTAGCAAGTCCCTGATTGTCTCAGTTCCATGACTTATTTTTTCAATGGGGTTCCATTTTGTGACCCACTGACAGAAAAGTGCTAGAGACACTTTGGAGCATCTTTGATGCTCTTAGACTGTTTGAGGAATGAGGACTTGAATTTGGGTTTACTTTTTGGCTTTGGGTTTTCTCAATGACATCAACTTTCAGCACTAGGGATGAGATTATAGGTAGATCCAGAGTCTAAACTTTTAGGCAAGACAAACAATGAAGCTTTTATTTGTATCAGTCTACCCAGATAGTCTCTCTTTCCACAGATCTTCCTTTATAAGCAACCGTCTAGCTATTTTTATACCAGGCCCCTTGGGCTCCAATCTCCTTGGATTTTAT